>NC_060172.1:27426997-27497488 GCF_021292245.1 Micropterus dolomieu
AGCCCTCACAGCCACAGGTGAAGGCAAACCGCGCACCTGATAGGCCAGGGAAATAGTCTGAACAATCCAGTTGCTAATAGTATGTTTGGATGCAGGGAGCCCAGCCCTGGGGGACCCAAAACACTCTAGCAGCTGGTCAGCCTTCCTCCAACGGCAGGACTTCAGAGTGTAAATACTCAGTGATCTGACAGGGCAGAGCAGATGAAGTCTCCCGTCCTCCGCCGTCACATGAGGTGGAGGATGAAATGCCTGCAGCACTGTGGACCCTGCCGCACAAGAAGGCACTTTAGGGATGTATCCTGGACGAGGGTGCAGGATAGCCCTAATATTCCCCGGGGCAAACTCCAGGCTTTGCGGGGAAACCGAAAGCGCTTGGAGATCCCCCACCCTCCTCAGAGAGGTGATAGCAAGGAGAAAGGCCATCTTGAGCCTCAGCTGACTCCAGGTGTTCGAAGGGGGCCTCAGCCAACGCCCCAAGAACCACCGCCAGATCCCAAGTGGGAACCTTGGACCGAGTCGCAGGTCTCATCCTCCGGGCACCACAGAGGAAACGTACAACCAAGGGAAGTTTCCCCAAAGACCCCTCCCTCAGAGGGGCGTGGAAAGATGAAATAGCTGCCACGAACAAGAAAGACCAGCAGAGAAACTGGAGGAACTCAAGTACCTGAACCACTGGGCAGGTAACAGGGTCCACCGACCGCTCCCTACACCAAGTGGAGAAAACACTCCACTTCAGGCCGTACATCCTCCGTGTGGACCAGGCCCTGGAGCTGAGGAGGGTCTCGACTGCTCCGGCTGTTAGACCCGCCTCTAGGTACTGTGCCCCCTCAGGGGCCAGACCCACAGTCGCCATACGGCGGGGCAAGGGTGAAGAACCCAGCCCTGCGCCTGGGACAGCAGGTCTCTCCTCAGAGGGACCTGCCACGGCGGGCCGTCCAGGAGCGACATGATGTCTGAGAACCACACCCGGGTTGGCTAGAACGGGGCTACGAGCAGTAGGCCGACATTGCCGGACCCGCTCCAGAACCCCCGGGAGCAGAGTGACTGGGGGAAAAGTGTACAGATGTAGCCTCGGCCACGAATGTACCATGGCGTCCAGACCCAACGGGGCTGGAGGAACGAGAGAAAACCATAGCGGGCAGTGTGTAGTCTCTTGAGACGCAAACAGATCCCCGTCTATGGGGCCGAACTCTCCGCACAAGAGCTCCACCACTTCGGGGTGAAGTCTCCATTCCCCAGGCCTCAGCCCCTGCCTCGACAGCAGGTCTGCTCCCTGATTCTGTGTCCCCGAGAGATACATCGCCCTGAGCGATAGTAACCTCTGCTGGGACCACAGGAGGATCTGATGCGCCAGTCTGTACAGAGGGCGGGAGCGCAGACCGCCCTGGTGCTTCAGATAGGCCACCACCGCTGTGTTGTCAGAACGAACCAGGACGTGGTGGCCTTGGAGATCAGGCAGGAAACTCCTTAGAGCCTGGAACATCGCCAAAATCTCGAGACAGTTGATATGCCACTCGGACTGGTGCACCTGCCAGGATCCCCTTGCAAAGCGGCCGCCCATGACCGCGCCCCAGCCCGTGAGGGAGGCGTCTGTCAAAATGACCAGCCGGCGACAAGACCCTCCCAGCACGGGCCCCTGGGACAGGAACCAAGTTTCCTTCCAAACTGATAGGGAACAAAGACACTTGCGTGTAACCCAAATCAGACGGAAAGGATTTCCCCTCGGGGAAAAACCCTTGGTCCTTAGCCACCACTGCAGGGGTCTCATGTGCAGCAGTCCAGATGGTATTACGCTGGACGCAGCCGCCAGGAGACCCAACACTCGTTGAAAGTGTTTTATAGTGATGGCGTGGCCTAACTTCACCCCTTTCACCTCAGCCAATTATGGTGTCGACACGTGCCGGAGACAATTGTGCCCGCATCGTTGTCGAATCCCATACTACCCTAGGAACGTAGTCCGTTGGGTGGGCGCCAGCACACTCTTCTTTGCGTTGAGCCTCAGCCCTAAACGCAGCAGATGAGCCAGAACGACATCTCGATGCCGAACCGCCAACTCTCGAGACTGGGCTAGGATGAGCCAGTTGTTGATGTAGTTGAAAATCCGGATGCCCTGGAGCCTCAGCGGGGCCAGTGCTGCATCCATACACTTAGTGAATGTGCGAGGGGAAAGTGCCAGGCCGAATGGAAGAACCCGATACTGGTAAGCCACACCCCCGAAGGCGAACTTCAGGAACTTCCTGTGAGAAGGACGGATGGAGACGTGGAAATAGGCGTCCTTTAGATCTATCGTGATGAACCAATCCTCGGATTGGATGTGCATCATGATGGTGGGGGTGGTGAGCATCTTGAACCTGAATCTCCTCAGAGACCAGTTTAGAACCTGCAGATCCAAAATAGGGCGCAGCCCTCCGTCCTTCTCGGGGACTATGAAGTACCGGCTGTAGAACCCGGCGTCTCTGTCTAGGGGGGAGACACGTTCCACGGCCCCTTTCCTCAGCAGAGTAAGAACTTCCTGTCCCAACACCGGACCTTGCTCCGGGCGGACCACAGTCCAAACCACCCCGTTGAATTTTGGAGGGCGGATTTTGAACTGTAGTCGATACCCATCTATGGCAGTGCACAGGACCCACGGAGAAATGTTCGTCAGGCTCCGCCAAGCCTCTACAAAGTCTGCCAACGGAATGTCTGCCAGCCCCTCGGGGCTGGTGGTCGGTGTCTCGTGTGATCTTCTGGTGGACCCCTGAAGCCCCAGAACGGCAGAGGAGAGCCGCCGAAGATCCACGGTGAGTGAGTCTGGACGCCGCCTGACTGCAGACCCTCGGGGCAGGCAGTACGGCGTGGACTCGATGGTGGCAGGTGCGTCCCGAACGTGTGGGGGGTGGGAGGGGAGAAAAGACTCCCCTACCCCGGTCTTCAGGACCTCTTCCCTGAGCTCCGAAAGGGACTGGATGACGGTCCTCAGATCGCGTCTCTCAGAAGGCTGAGGTTGAGAGCGCCGCCTCGCTGCCCCAGCTCCTCGGGGGGGCCCCCGAGAAGCGACACTCTGCTTCCTCTCGGTAGGAGCTCGTAGAGGGAAGGGACCTACGCCTGGCAGCCTCAGCTGCCTTGGGTCCAGACCGGTGAGGGAGGTACTGGCGGAACGCTTCGCCCTGAGTCTTAACGTGCTGGAATCGATCCACCACCGAGTCCACCGCGTCACCGAAAAGGCCCACCGTGCTCACTGGTGCATCGAGGAGGAAGCTCTTATCCTTCTCAGATATGCCCGCGAGGTTGAGCCATAGGTGACGCTCTGTGGCCACCAGAACCGACATGGACCGGCCAATGGAGCGGGCTGTTTCTTTGGTGGCCCGGAGAGACAGGTCCGTGGTTCTGCGAAGTTCCGCCAGATCTTCCTCAGAGGGACCCCCCCTCTGAACCATCTCCTGTAGAAGGTCGGCTTGGTAGGCTTGAAGCACCGCCATGGTGAGCAAGCTCGCACCTGCCTGGCCCGCTGCCATGTACGCCTTCCCCACGAGCGTAGATGTGGTGCGACATGGCTTGGAGGGTAACGCCGGCTTCTCCAGGGAGGACGCAAGTCGAGGGGAGAGATAGCTCGCAAGCGCATCCTCCACCCGAGGCATCCTCCCATATCCACGCTCCCTAACCCCCATCACATTACTGTAGTTCAGTGATCGGGGTGTGGAAAGCCGTGTAGAGAAGGGTCTGCCCCATGATTTACTCAGTTCATCATGTAAATCAGGAAAGAACAGCAGAGACCGGCGTGGAGGTGGCGCGTGGTGCTTAAGAAACCTTTCATCAAGCTTACCACTAGCCTGTGGTGTCTGCTTCTCCTGTGGCCAGTTGATGTTGAGCTTAGCCACGGCTCTAGTCACCACCTCCAGCAGCTCGTCATTGTCGGGCGCCGCCTGATGACACCGCCCTGACACCCGGAAGTCATCGTCCACTATGCTGAGCACGTCCACCTCCTCGGAGTCGGATTGCTGCAGCGTCTCCGGATCCAAACCGCGAGCGGGAGAAGCTGAGAAACAGGCTCCCGAACGAGGAAAGGAAGCGTCGGAGCCAGCGGATGAAGGTCGGGAAAAAGCCTCAGCCTTCCCAAAATCCTCCGACAGATCACGCTGTGAACCCCATGAGTGAAGCCGCCGGGCTGCCTCAGCGGCCGCAGGGCCCACACCACGGGGAGAACACATCCGGCCATCCTCGGAAAAGAGAGCCATGCGGGACCTCAGTACCCGCACCGAAAGGGCTTCGCAATGGCCGCAGGCAGCCCCCTCGTGAGCTGCCCGGGCGTGCTCCATCCCCAAACATGAGACACACATCTCATTAGAATCTCCATCCGTGATGTACCGAGGGCAAGGAAAAACACACCTTCTGTACTTCTGGTTGCTGGACATGCTGGTAGACTTCTTCTTCAGGTAAGACACACTGCTTGTAGGACTGGAGCTTTCTTCAAACAACATACAGAGCGCCTGCTGAATAGAAAAAAGCTAATGATGAGTGTGTACAGGTGTGCTTTATACTCCTCCGGTTATTCTGTCACACCTTACCGTTCTAGCAACAAACCAATAGGATTGGAGTGATTTCATTCACGTTCAGACCTGCTACGCCTAGAGGCGTTCCCATAGTGTCCTAACCGACGCAGTTTGAGTTCCCTCGAAGGGGAACCGTCCCTCCACTTGAAGGATAAGGATTGTGACATTTTTGCTTTTGACGGAGTACCTTCACAACAGTTGAGTAAGCGCTTGGACTGAATGGTTTCATAAAGCAGCTTCCCAAGATATTAAAAGTGGCTCTTGGAGTATACTAGTAATAAATTACTAAAATGCTGAAATGCTAATAAAAATGTTCAGGGAACACATTTAAAATATATTTAAACTGTTCTATAAGTATAGCACAAAAGGGTATTTTAAGTTAATTTAAAAAAAGTATATTTAAATTACAATAAAGGTACTTAAAATAGGTCCATTTTAACACAACTAAGTATATTAAAATATATTGCAATTATCTTAAAGTTGACTTTAAGTGTTTCTAAAATGACAGTTAATATACTTTAAGTTGTTCCAAAATAACACATTTGATATACACTTAGTATAGTACAATTAAAATATAATAAGTGCATCCAAAAAAAGTGCTACTTAAGTATATTTCTTTTTCACTTGTGCACAAGCACTACCTGTTGCTGATTGGCTGGATGTGTTGTGGGCAAAATCCATACCATTTTATTTGTTTATTTTTGTTTTTGAGTGCACACAAACGGAGAGCTAGCAAATCGTGAAGAAATATTTGATGAATTTAACAAAAAGTGTCCTGGATTAACACGTTACTCAGTCACTAGTAATTAGTAGTGTAAGGGATTACTATTTCCAAAACAGTAATAATATTGCAGTTACTAATCCAAGTGACGCTGTGTTCCTGCGTTACCAGAACGTCACTTGTTTTGTTGCCTTTGATGAGAATATACGACTGTGTAGCAGGTCAGCTGTATGTTATAGACGGCTGCTAGCCAAAAAGCTAAAGGAGGAATTAAAAATGAGAGACAAAGGTGTTCTCTTTTTTTTGAGTTTTGAGGACAACTCAAAAACTTTCGAAAAATCCCATCAATAGTTGTGCCAAGTAATTATATTTTGTTCAGATAACTTATCATCTTTCATTTGTATATAAACTTACAATTTTGAGTTCTATGGACTATATATTCCCTAATTATTGTTGTAAAGATAACAAAGTCACTTCAATTTCCATGTTTAGTTTCAACAAACATTAAAGAAACACATGACTGTATCATTCATGTTGGAATTATGCAATTCCAGTGTAAGCTTTTAAAACAGTCATTTAAAATAGTGTACATGTACAGAATCTCACAAAAGTAAGTACACCCCTCACATTATTTAAAATATTAGATTTTTTCTGTTCATGTGACAACACTGAAGAAATGACACTTTGCAACAATGTAATGTAGTGAGTGTATCTTCTTGTAGCCTATAGGCCATCTTTATGTAGAGCAACAATTCTTTTAGATCCTCAGAGAGTTCTTTGCCATGACGTGCCATGTTGAACTTGTGACCAGTATGAGGGAGTGTGAGAGCGATAATAATTTAACACACCTGCTCCCTAATCACACCTGACACCTTGTAACACTAAGGAGTCACATAACACTGGGCAGGAAAATGGCTAATTGGTCCCTATTTTGGACATTTTCACTTAGGGGTGTACTCAATTTTGTTGCCAGCGGTTTAGACATTAATGGCTGTGTGATGTGTTATTTTGAGGGGACAACAAATTTACACTGTTATACAAGGCTGGTCAACAAAATAAGTCTCAGTGGCACAGGATTAATTTTCAACAATTTCAGGGCAATGCACAGTCTTTAGATTTTTTAAATGATGTCCCAGATGAGTGAAAAAACTGTGCTCAGTCCAAGTTTCTCCAAATTCACATTACTCACAGAAAAAGGTTGATATCTACTTACAGTCCTGCAATGTGATCTGGTATGGTGTGATTTTAATGCGACACAGGGCCAGTGAGCTCCTCTTCCGTGTCGCAGTCTACAGCTCAATAGATCTTGTTGACTTGAGCTGAGAAAACCGCAGAACCCACACATAGGATAACTGAGAAAGGACAATGAGAAATAAAAGGCAAATTAGTTAATTTACTTTTAATGGATTTATATAACAAAATATTCTTGCACACTTTAACAATGTACTGTGCACAACCACAATGCCTTCTATTCAGTGTGTGTATATACTGTATTTTCTTGAATTGTGAACTCTTGAAACTCTGCAGCAAAATTTTAAACTCTGCAGCAAAACACACACACACTTACCTTCTCTATTGTGTAGCACGTTTACACGCACTATATTTACCATCTCTCTCTCACACACTGGCTACTGGCTTGCGGACTGCAAGGAGATATTCCCTGAAGTCAACAAGAAGTTGTTTATTTTCCAGTTACAATTTTTAATTTGAAACACTTTTTGTGTACATCAACTTGCAGTCTGCTAGCTGTCTGTTCTGTGTGTGTCCCCCCAAAAAATTCACAGCCTTGCCTCTGAAAACTGGAAATAAAGACACTAGAGATGGTTGTGGTTGGTGGAAACTTAGTACACCTTTCCCAGTGAGACTGACCACGGAGCAGCACACACTCCTGCACATGCTTCATAGTTAATTTTTTGAAGAGGGGGAAAAAAATATGTTCACGTAAGGGTGGACCAAACACCCAACCCTCTTATTGAAAGGCATGTGCAATACTGACTGAGCTAACTGGACACAAATTTTTATGTGGACCCTTGACCAACAGAATTAATAACACATAATTAATGACACTGAAACAACATGACAATTGTGACTGTGGAGAACTTAACATAAAAAAACTTAACTCTTACGACTTTGTTTCAACACAATCGTTTCTAACATAGAGTATATCAAACCTGCGTGATGACAATAACTCCGTTTCAATTAACTACCACATTAGAGCATATGCCCTGTCCCCTCGAGTGTACACCGCTCTTGCTGCTGCAGAGCTGAGGAGCACAAGTCCCGCCTGCGCGAGCAGCTCCGCTGTGCCCCCGCGAGCCTTCCTCGCCGTCGCTGCTGCAGAGCTCTGCTCAGTGCTGTTCTGTAGTATGGGCTATTTATTAATTCTGAACATGTTGCATGTTCAAATTGCACCAAACGCCACACTGCACTCCCTTAGGTCTACAGCAACCAAGCGGAAACCTCCAGGTCTGAAAATTGAGGCGAATGTGGAAGTCCCTTAAACCTTCACTCTATCTAACAGCGAGCAGGGGGGGGACCCCTCTGGTTGCAAAAAGACTCGTATCCCTATTACTGTGTAAATTTAATTAGTGCTGTTGAACAAGCCTATTAGGAGTCGGCCAAAATAAGCATCTGGTTAAAATCACAGTTAAAGTGAATCACAGCTGCAGCTAGCTAACCAAGCTTGCTATCGCCACCATCTCATCCAATAATGGCGCAATTACACTACTAGTCACTTAATATTCTTACAGTAAGGCGTTATTGCACTGCCAATGGGTGACATGACGATGACGACGTCCACTTTTATACAGTGTATCGTAGCACACACCCTCCACGTTTGAGGTCGATTGGATGAACGTTTACAAACATAATCGAAATACAAACTCACACACACACACACGCACAGATTACCCTCTTTATTAGAGAGATTTCAGCCAGTGGCGTTAAGGAATGTTGGCTGTTTTGCTGCTCTTATGAATATGCTATTAGTTAAAAAGAGTATGAATATGTGCAGGATATTAGTAATTACAGTTAAATTATAAACACTAATTATAACAAAAACATTTAAATTAAATCTATATTTTTGTTTTTGCATTATCACCTTATATGTTATATTTTAACATTTTTTTGTTATAATTTTTTGTTATAATCACTGTTTATAATTTCATAAACTGTAATTACTAATATCCTGCACATACTTGTACTTATTTTGACAGTGTGGCTAGCACTGTGCTGCTATTTTTACTCAGCCACTCTGTGAGTAAAGTGCTCCTCTCCTGGGATCTAAACAGGATTGCACGCACAACCACCTGAAGTCACGAAAGCTATGGTCTTCCTTTTTGCTTTTTAGCTTTTTTTTTTTTTGATTTGATTAAATGTGTGACATTTGGGATAGAGACTGATACTGTGACATAGATATGTCCTAAATTGCAACTGTGACTGTGCCTGTGAGGAGATAAATAGAATGTATAAGCATTAAATATAGACAAGACAGAGGATGAGGGGGAGAAAGCACTGCGTCATGCTCTCCCAGAGCATTTCCCCAGTTCAGTGGAGTGAGAAACAAAAAGCTCTGTCTCCACAAGCAAACTGCAGGCTTACATAACCTGTCTTAGAGTAATATTTTGAAAGAGTCGACTGTGTGTTTATGTGTGATTGCTTGCACGTATGTGAATCTGGCACATACCTTTTGGTTCTATTTCAGCAATGAAAGCCTCTCAGTTCTGGTGGGTGGCTGATCACCATAGTGACAAAAATGTGCACTGAGGATTAAAGATGTACTTTTCCACTAGCTGTACAGTTAATAATGATGATGATGATCAATATTATTGATGTAGTCAGCCATTCTTCCGGGATATCCTCTGCTCCACAATGTATTTTTAGATAGGGGTTTCTTTTTTCGATCCATCTTTTTGCATATTTTTACAATATATCCGCAGATAGATGCACAGCAGCTCACTTGGTACTGATGCATACAGAGAAAGTGTATACATTAATACTGTAAACATCCCCAGGATCACCTCTTTTTTTCAGCCAAAAAGCAGACACTTGATGGATATGCATTGATGTACAATGATAATATTTATGAACCTTGTTATTTTAACTAAGGATTTCTATATGTTGACACAAGAAGAATACTAGCTAACTTATTGTGATCTCAACAGTTTCTGCAAGGAAGGGTTCCTAATCATTTGTGATACGTCAGTCGGCACATTCAGCAAAAATTAAACTAATATGATATAACATAGTGATAGTAAATGTGATTTCAAATTAACTTTCAATTGTGAAACGTTAAAAATACTACATAGAAGAAGTGTGAGGTGCACTGTTCTCCTCTTAAGTGACTTTTAGGTTTAACATTTTTCAAAAAGTTCAGTAAAGCCTTAAATGTCTAATTCATAAGGCAAACATAAATATGTACTGATTTAATACAGGAGACTGTACTACTAATGTTTCACTTTAAGCTGTAATATGACCTCTTGCAAAAATAAATTTTACAGCATTGACGGTGTGTCCAGTACATCATAAGATGTGCTCAAGAACATTGTGATGACGCTTTAAAATTCTGTGAATTATTGTCATGCAATTTTATGTAATGCATTTGTAATCAAAATGGGGAGAATATGTTGCAATAGTAAATAAAAACTTGACTAAATGTATTTGCTGGGATCTGGGCTCTAGCCTTAACCCATGAACCACCTACCTTAAACTCCCCTTGCTATTTACTCGATTATGGATCTTGTAACTGTGCAGGCTCTAATGAAAAATGTAGAAGAAAGCCAGACTGAAAGTGAGGAAGCACAAATGCAAGACAGGAGGAGGGAGTATAGAGGAGGGAGGGCAGGCACAGGGGTGGCTACAGGCGCTCTCTGCAGTACAGATCTGCTGAGAGCGCCAGAGTAGAGCTCCTCCACAGACCACAGCCGCAGGGCTCCCACTGCAGTTCAGAGGAAAACCTCACACAGAAATATATACTGGAGGAGAAACTGCTACCTCACAACGCAGAGGACAAGACGAAGAGGAGGAGAAAGAAAAGAGATCAGAAAAATACAGAGAGGAGGTAAAAAGAAGTCGACGAGGTTCTCTGCTTTTTCTTGGATGAAAAGAACTTCCAGGGCACACGGCTCTCTACTTTCGGATTCCATTTAATAATTTACCTTCTGCCTCATTTTGGTCTGTGGAACACAACTTTGCTTTTGTAAAAGTTTGACCTACATGTCTGGATTTTTTATTTCCAACATTTCTGTCCATCTGGCCATTTTGGTAATTCTAGTATTGTTTCAATACCTGCTGCTGGACTTTACCACAGTGTGTGTATGTGTTTGTTCCTTTGAGAGTGTGAGAATCTGTTTCTAACTGAGTGAGTGAAATGTACCAGAGTGAATAGTGGCCGTGTTAACGTATTTTGTTTTTAAGCTAAATTATATTTCTATCCCGGTGTTTACTTTTTTCTCCACAAGGATCCCCTTAAAAGATCTGAAGATGTCACATCACAATAACTATTGAGGCAGTTCCTTCTTTTTAAAAGTGATCACTCTGCACACTATAGCAGCATTTCCTGAAAAGACATTGTGGAGACACTTGCAAGCATTTTTTTTTTAGATAAATTTTTCTTTTGTGAAGCCTTGGCCCTATCGGTCCTTGCCACTACCTCAGGATGGCTGGCTGTACCAGTCGCTGCAGGCAGGGGGTGCTCAAATTAATCCAGTCCCTGCAGAGATTGGTCTCAGGAACGCTCACAAAAGGTACTGTGGCTTTTTACTCTAATGCAGAGACACTGTAAACCGTTGTTAACTTAAATGTACATTTACACAGTTTCAATGATTTTACTTTTCACTTGATTAAATACTATGTGGTTTTGTGTAAGGGCTATGAGAGGGATATTAGAGTGTCTTAAAACCCAAAAAGGGATAGTGTTATCCAGTGGTGTTTTCAGAAAATTGTGTGAAAAGTGAAAAAATTAAATTTTGTGGATGTCCCACAACTTCAATTCTTTAAAACATCCTTACTTTAAGACTCATACCTTTTATATTTAGCTTTCTTTTCCAAATGTATTCCATTAAGTTATTATTTGTAGATATATTGTGGTCCAGGTCAAGATTCAATTCTCACAAAAGCCAAAGTGTAGACAATTATGCTATGCAGCACACAGAGCCCTTACTGCAGTGATACTCCACTTTCAGCGATAGGGTGCCGGGTGGCTCGCCGGACATTTTCTAATTCACAATGAAAATAAATTGATTCACCCTAGGACTTTTTTGTTTGTTTGTTTGTTTAAACCAATTATTAATTGTTCAGTGAAACGCTTGCAGAATAGTTTATGCACGAAAACTACTTTTGTTTTTGAGAAAAAGATCATGGTTTGGGTTAAAATAACTCTTGTGAAAGTCCTGTGTTAGACCCATCAATCCATTCGCCCCAACCTCCTCCTTCTGCAGACATTGTTGGCCTCCTGTCATTTTGCAAAAAGTGGCCTCCGGACAAAGCAAGTATCCCTGCCTTACTGTGACATGCTTTGCTGTGGAAATAATCTGAACTTCTAATGTCTCCAAGAACAAACATTTGTTCTGGTTTGGACTCTGTGATAGTCTGATATTCTGTAACTGGTGCTGTGCTGGTGGAAGCTATATTGAGCCATCAGGTCAGATGAGCCAGATAAGGAAAGAGGATTTGTGCCTCTATAATATATACAGGCCAGGGTTACCCACCCTAGGGGCCTGTATTGTGACCCCTCACATAAGAGGATGTTATTAGACATGTTATTTCGGGGTTAACGGTTTGATCCCCATCTCCTCCTGTCCACATGTCGAAGTTTCCTTTTGCAAGAAAATGAACCTGTTGCTTCCCAGCCTCCATTGACACACAAGCCAGTGCATACCTAATTGCTGGTCCCAAGCCTGGATAAATGGGAAGAGTTGAGTCAGGAAGAGCATCTGGCATAAAAAGCCTATGCCAAATTTAAGTCTCAGCTCTCCATGCCAGGTTAGGTGAGGCCCGCTTTGTCAGCAAGATAGAAACAGATGTTCCACAGTGGCGACTGAAGCAGCGGAAGAAGATGTTCTTGTAAAATGTTGGGTATTTTCATCTCACTGGGGCTTCTAAAACAATTGAAATTAAATAATCTAAGAAGGAAAATTTACTCTTTGGCTGAACTGCTTGCAATTCCACAATTCAAGGTCCTGTAATGATTAGGAGGTGTAAGTGGACTTTGCTCCATTTTAAGGGGTCATAAGCCAAAAACCTCTGATTTAGGAGACCATCTATGAACATGATTTTGTATCACTGCTACAAAAATAGTTATAATTTAACTCATAGATAAAATGTTCAGAGGTTGATCAATATTGCAATACTAAGTAGTCCTTTTTCAAAATGAGTGGCTATTTATGTTTTTATTTTGACATAATTATTATCACCTACATTTTTTTTACCACCAGTTCACCTTCTAACACTTTTTGCTTCCACAAAAGCACATTTTATTCACCGTCACACCAAGGGTGCATAACACCAAAGGTGTGATGGACAGGAAAATTGTGGTAAGTTGCTAATAATGCACATTTGTTTGCGGTAAACTGCCATGAAATGTTTTTAAAAACCATGTGTTTTTTTGGTTTTTCTATGGGGTACCTTTAACTTGATGGATTAAGCTTCAGTCGGACTTCCTGTGTGATCTGTGTAAAGGCTCATCAATGATGTCATGTATGCGTCAGCCGTACACACCGCCTACGCAACAGCTGCAGTGCCCTTTCAACCTCGTGTTGTGTTCTTCATCTTCGTTCTCTTGGTTGTCTTTCTCCTCATGATCTCCATCAACCTTTAGTTGAAAGTTACTTTTCAGCTTCATAGCAAAAAAACAAATGCTGAGTCACCACATCAGAGTGCACCTGCAAGTCAAGTCACAACTGATAAAGCACACTCTGCTCTCACTTCCGGAAAAACCTCTGGTCTGACATATATTTAAAATTAAACCTACACACAAGTATGGCATATGAAATATTTGTGAAGGTGCAGGCAATGAATTTCAGGTCTATTTTTTTCCAAATACACATGTAGTCACCAGCTGCTCATGTTCCAACCAGAAACATTTGGATACTCTTACTATCTAGCTTTAAATAATTTACAAGCATAACTTACTGCCAGGAATTCATTTCTTACAGGGCAATGAAGTGAACTTGGCACATCAAGCTTTATATGTTTTTGGTACATTTTACTAAACCTAAGAATTTAAAGATGCAGCCGGTGACCAGAATCACCCAGTTTTTAGCTTGATCGGCCATGACTGGTCGCTGGGACCGATCAGTCTCACCTATCTGATTTTTACACACATGCTGCACTGCACAATAATTCCCATCATGCACACAGCAGCACAGACAGTAACACACCACCACACAAACATACAAACTCTAAAACATGCCATCACCAATGAAGAAGAATACCTGTATGGCCAAAATAAGCCGTGTTTCCCCACACAGGGTTTACTTACGCAGACCACTCAGGTACATTTTAACACTTTGCAGAGAATCACAGCGAGAGATGTTATCTGGTATTGTGTTAGAAGACGTGGACGTGGTGGATATTTTACAAGCAACGATGAGGTAAAGCAACAGTGAACACACCTGGTGGTGCCAATGGCATTCAGTACCACGTTGGTCTTAGGCTACGTCATTAATAAGAAGTCATGCATTCCCCAAAACTTCCTTCCCCTCTCTCCCCGCCTCTTTTTTTTTTAACCAATTACTTTCATCTTACCCACTGTAAACCATCTTAGAAAAGCGCTATATAAATGTAATTTATTGTTATTACTATGATTATTACTATAAGTATTTTCCGCACGCTGCTCACCTGCTGTCCTGAAAACAGAATTGCAGGTGCAAAAGTACAAAATGGGAGCTGTGTGTTTTAGGTGACTTTATAAAATATAAAGAGAGAGACAGGTGTAGGTGTGTGTTTCTGAAGGGAAAAGCAAGGTGAGCAGATTAAAGTTGTTTGTGAGTAAGCACTAAAATAAGTTGGAGAAGTAAGTAGAATTAAAATCTTGAGAGAAGGAATAACCTACTAGAAAAAGGGTAATGTATTCTTTCAAATGTTTAAAATATACATATATACTCCCTGTCATTCTGTTCTGCAATTAAATTTCAATTGGATTTTATTTGTACAGAAAAGGTCTGTCCAGTTGCCTAACCTGGAGCACTTTGAGATGTGTTTGAGTGAGAGTGAGAGACAAGGTCCTATAACCTGGTGCAATTTTGGAGAAAATGCAAAAGTAATTTAATAGTCAATGTTTTATTATGAACATACAACTGAATGGACCCCAGGACGAATAGCAAAAGCTTATGCTAGTGCTAAAGAAACAAAAATCCATTAAAGAAAAGTTACAAAAATGTTTGTGTATGCTGTAGTTTAGTTATAGATATAAATATATAGAGAGACATATAGAGTTATTAGAAATGAAGGAAATCGGCATCAACAAAATCAGAATCGGCAGGTCAGACTTTAAAAAAATCGGGAATCAGAGTCAGCCAAGAAAGTTGCATTTGCTGCATCTCTGTAAGTATTAATTATTGGATTTCCGTTTTTTGCTTTTCAAGGGTTGTAAGAAAACAGCTTAATAACTGGTAGATTGTATAATATTTTATTTGATCTTAACCCAACAGGTATTTTCTGCAGTTTGTCAGAAGTATTAATATGCATTTGACAGTAGCAACGATATCATTTAAAATAGAAATCCATTTAATTTTCATCTGTACTGTTTTACCTTCGTACTCATCAAGTGACCAAACTCTTACAGACCTGCTGAGACTTAAACGTGTTCTAAACTGGTGTCTTTGTCAGCTACTGTGCTATTCTTGAAATAATACAGCCTACTTATGGCTGCAGGGGTTGACAATCTAGGTCATGCAATGTAGCCACATATCTGTGGTGAGACTTTGGACTATCCATCCTTTTATATAACAAAGAAATAGGTGAACAACTCGAAACCTATTTTTGTAGCAAAGGACTAAAAACGTTCAGACATTGTCCTGTGTGTGGAGGCAGCAGTTATCCTCTACACATATATATGTACCTGTATATTTTTCAGATTCAGTGATCCGTGCACAAGAGCATGAATTAAGTAATCTAGCCGCACATATTGCTAAATCAAGAGCACAAATTAAGTGATCTGTGCACTGTGTTTTCACCAGATGTCAATCTGATTCTCATTTGGCCTTCAGCACATGATTGTTTTTGTTTTTCATCCTTACATGGAGTTTGTGTTAGCGTCTGTGTTGTGCTGGGAGTGGGTCATTAGTGGGTGTTAGCAGACTCCTTTTTGTTAGCTGTGGTATTGGCGCTGTGAGTACAGTTCAGAATCAGTAGGCAAGAGGCTTGGGAGCGCACATGCAGAAAATCCGACCTGATTTCTTCACATATCAAAATGTGTAGTAGCTATGTTGGTCCACAGCACAAAACATACATTCCCAATAAACGTGAGGCGTTAGGCCTTTTCTTCTATCCTTTCATTCTCAGTGTACAATGCAACATTTCAATGTAGTTTTGGCCGAATTGATTTCAAACTTTGTGTTTTATTTTCATAACATTTGTTCAGTGAATTTAACAATATATGAACTTTAGTTTGTTAGATATTGCAAAGAGTTCAGTAAGTTAGCTAAACTCTGATAAACCCTAATTAAATTAACTTTGACCCTGTAAAGTAATGGAACATAATCTACAGTTTTTGATATGGTGACTAGACGTTAGGTAAAGCAACAACAGGGCACCAGCAAATGGGTACCCAGCCCAAGTGTTGATTTTATCAACATTTGGTCAGTAATGTATTCTCTGAAATGTGTTCTTGGCCAGGAAACTGTTGCAAAGCAATGCTTTCATTGTATGTATAGCTTGAGTAACTGTGGTGTGTGTGATGTTGTTTCAATAGACAGACAGACTAGGCACATTTCAGCTGCCACCCTCCTGTAGGCCTCCAGTAAACCAAACCATTCTCAAATAAGGTTTTCTTTTAATGATATCATCAACATTATTCAACATACATACAAAACACACACAACGTTGAAGTGCTTTATTATTGGATGACGTGTAGCATAGGGATAAAACTTTATTTAAAACAATGTATTTGAATAAGAGATACGCATTTCAAATTGGAAACAAAATAACCAATTACTAAGCCTACCTTGGGGTGAAACAGGGCTGCAATATGAGCCCAGCCCTCTTCCTCATATATATAAATACATTTACAGAAGCACTGCAAAATTCCACAGCCCCTGCTGTGACTCTGCAGGACACAGAGGTAAATGTCTGATGTTTGCTTCAGAGGGCTTACAGCAGAGCCTGGACATCAAACTGTAAATATAGAAAAGACCAAAATATTGACCTTTTAAAAAAAAAAATGACATAATTAAAAATAAATTAACATTAGGAAATACTGAAATTGAACATACAAAACATTATACAGATTTAGGCTTGAACATCAATTCCATTGGATATTTCGGCATGGGACCTGTCCAGGGTGTACCCCGCCTTGCGCCCGATGTCAGCTGGGATTGGATCCAGCCCCCCCGCGACCCTGTACGCAGGATAAGCAGTTAACGATGGCTGGCTGGCTGGCTGGCTGGATTTCGGCATGGCTGTGAATGAGCTGAAGGAGAAGGCAAGAAGGGCTTTTTACTCCATCAATAGAAATATTTTGATCAACATACCAATTAGGACCTGGGTTTAAATTCTAAATACAGTAATAGACCCAGTAATATTATATGGTAGTAAAGCATATAATAAGGTGGCGATGGGACAGTGGATAAGACACTTGCCTTTGGTGTGAGCGACCCGGGTTAAATTCCCACTGGGACAAATCCCCTAATGGTTTCAAAGGCGTGCAACCTCTGAAAAAAAGACTTGTAAGTCGCTTTGGATAAAAGCGTCACCTAAAAGAATAAATGTAAATGTAAGAGCTACCACTATTGAAAAAACATCCGCTGGAAGTAGTGCATGCAGAACTGTACAAAAACACACAAGACACACAACATAATGTATGCAGGGCAGAACTTGGCCAATGCCATCTAATAATTAAAATTCAAAAGTGGGTCATCAAATTTTACAAAAACCTCCTATCTAGCGGCCCTCAGTCCTACCAGTACAAGGCCCATCAGTGCCAAGAGTTGAAGAAAGATAAAAGTCCTCTCTGCCAGCTAATCCTGAATCTCTGCCTGCACACGCCAGGGCTACACGACACCAAACAATCTGGCCCAACCAAATCATCTCAACACTAAAATCATTATATTAAATATATCTAATTATATCTAATATTGGATCAAAACCACCAAATCACATGGTGGCAGAGCCTTTTTCTGACTACAATGGCTGATGAAAAAAAATAAGGAAATGGTTGACAATGGACAGACTGAATGAATTTGACAAAATAAATAATATGTAATAACATGTATCTTGAGTTTATCCATCTCCCCAATCCTCAGAAACTGCCCTGTCTATGTTGGGGGTAAAGGTCAGTGTTCAGGATAAGCTGCAAAATATGTTGACTGAGAAACAAGCTCTGTAGTAAATGTGTCTGAGTTATATATGTGATATATATCTGTAAAGGTATTACAGCTGCCCATTTATTAACTTTAAGTAATTCCTCCCCACTTTATGGACAACTTTTCTGGTTATATCTAGAATGTAATTGCCATTTAATATCTTTATTATATTATTATGTATTTGATATGATTATTGATATTTGCATATTATTGTATGTTTATTGCTAATAATTTGTCAATGTTAATAGTTTTGAATACTGCTTAGGCAATATGGGTTTATAATCTGACATGCCTACAATGCTTATTTATATTGGACTTTGAAAAATACAATCAAAGGCTATAAAACACATACTGTTAACAGAGACGTAGGCGTTTGGATTGAAGTTACAGCTCAAGCCCACCCACAGCAGACAACCCGCAACAGGAGTCGAACGAGTCCACCCACAAGATTATTGCTTCCACCTTTGAAAATTGGCTTTAAATCAACATGCTCCTTTAATTTTATACACAAAATCTTAATCACTTATTTGGGAACAGGTTGGCTTACCGTATGGAGGCCGTGTTTTTTATTGAAAGAACATTATCAAACAGTTACATAAAACAACACAAATAATATAACAGCTCAGATAACTACACAACCCAAAGACAATGATTCACAGAATTCAAGCAACTTGTTTTCAGTGACAGTCCATAGCGACAGAAAATAGCCCATTGCAACTATTTCAGACAGAAGAATCTTGTAATAGCTAAAACACTTAATAAACAGTAACTGATACACATAGAACATTTGTATTTCTCAACCAAACCTTTGGTGTCAGTTTGTAACGCAGTGGGAAGCCAAGTAGCAACCAACCAACCAACCAACCAAGTAGTTGTTGTTTTTTTTTTGCCTAAACCTAACCATATTGTGACATATTGCAACACAAAAATAACCACTAGTTTTTTTCTGAAAGTGTAGATGGATGATGCATATTTAGTATAGCTAACTTGACGTTGCATATTCATTGTTACTAACTTGACCTACATGTCCAAAAACAACACTACAGGAGTTCCCAGGGCAACGCCAAGGAGTCTTGTCCAAGCGTCCATATGTGGCGAGATGGGAGTGAGAATATTTTGATTAAATTCTGTGGTTGACCACTGTCAATTAATGTGCATAATCATAATGTGCAAGTTTGTGTGTTGATTTTTAATAGCAAGTTTAGCTTTTATTTACATTTTGATCATAGATTGTGCCTTTAATCTTTATATACATTAGGTTTTAAGTACAGTCCCCTCCAAAAGTATTGGAACGGTAAGGCAAATTCCTTTGTTTTTGTTGTTCACTGAAGACATTTGGGTTTAAGATCAAAAGATGAGTATGAGACAAGAGTTCAGAATTTCAGCTTTCATTTCATGGTATTCACATCAAGTAAAATCCACCAGAGCCATTGGACAAACATTGGGCACAGCAAGCACAACAATTTGGAATGTCCTGAAAAAGAAAGAAACTACTGGTGTACTGAGCAACAGACGTCAAACAGATCGGCCAAGGAAAACAACAGTATTTGATGACAGAAATATGGTGAGAGCTGTGAAGAAACCCCTCAAAACATCAGTAAGTGACCTCACCAACGACCTCCACAGTGCAGGGGTGAAGGTATCACAATCCACTGTTGGATGAAGACTCAGACAGCAGAAATAAAGAGGCCACACCACAAGATGCTAACCACTCATCAGCAGGAAGAATCTGAAGGCCAGATTGAAATTTGCAAAGTAGTACAGAGATGAGCCGCAAAAGTTCTGGAGCACAATCTTATAGACTGATGAGACCAAGATTAATCTCTACCAAAGTGATGGAAAGGCCAAAGTGTGGAGAAAGAAAGGAACTGCTTATGATCCGAAGCATACAAGCTCATCTGTGAAGCCTGGTGGAGGTAATGTCATGGCTTGGGCGTGCATGGCTGCTTCTGGAACAGGCTCATTAATATTTATTGATGATGTAACTGATGATGTAGCAGCAGAATGAATTCAGAAGTGGACAGAAACATTCTGTCTGCCCATTTCACCTCCTTAAGAGGAGACCGAAGGGAGAAACATCCCAAAACAAATAAGAACTGAAAGAAGCTGCGGTACAAAGCCTGGAATAGCATCACAAATGAAGAATGCAGCAGTTAGGTGATGTCGATGAGTCGCAGGCTTGAGGCAGTTCTTGCAAGCAAGGGTTATGCCACCAAATGTTAAATGTTATTTACTTTAAAGAGTTGGCATTATGCTCATTTTCAGGTTCAAAATCTTATTTAGGGGTTGTACCAGAACAGGTTTACATGGCTTTTCACCCTATGTGTTTTACGCTCCGCTCTTGAGCTACAGAGTGATGCATCTTACTTGTACAAAATCTTAGTTGGAAGTTGTAAATATAATTCACAACCAATAAAGAATACTTACAGGTTGTGATTGTGAATTTCCAGTCCCAAACAGAGTCGGAGTAGCATCGTCTTTTAGGACTAAACGTTGAGCTGTTGCCGGTGTTCTGATGATCTATGCTGCCTCGCCGAAAAATGCTACCATAGCGCAAATCAATAGACTCGACTCTACTCGGCCCTGCTCCGTTTTCCATTGCAGATAGTACCCAGAGATAGTACGTAGCAGGTCGTCATAGCGACGGCACACACAACTGCCGCAATGTAATGTTCAATGCGACACACACACCAGCGATCCACACAGCTTTCTCTTTTTTAAGTTAAAACGTTTCAACATTACTGATAATGTAAAGACAGATAAGCGGTATGAAAACCTTCCAGCTGTGTTTTCCTCTGCCGTTGTTGCTGCAGCGGTCTGTGTGACGGCGGGAGCAGAGGGCTCTGTGAGCGGGCGGCTGGCCGGCCTCACATGCTCCTCCCGCGGGTTGGCACAGGCTTCCCCCTGATTTCTCACCTCAAAACTTCTCAGAAGTAGATTTAGTGATGAAATTCCATACGAAACCTGTAAAATATAAAACTTTCTGTTGCTGGCCTCTGTCTGGTGCAGCAGTGATGATGCAGTGAATAGTGAATATTCTCTCTGACCAATCAGCAGTCTGTCTGTTTTCACGTTACATTTTAGTTTCCCTCAGCTGGCTTGGAACATCGATGAAGGTGAGGTGATACGAAAAAAAGTACCTGGAAGCAGGTACAGGTGCAACATTTCTACAACGGAAAACCAAACAAAGGCGAGTTGAGCCAAAGGGCCTCCGCTCAGACTAGCTTGGTTTGAGGGCGTGCCTGATCCCACTAGCTGCTTGGCAAGCTTTATGACGCGTTGTGTGATGTCACAAGTAAAGGAAGTGAAGGGTTGGACTACAAACGAGCTGTTTTCAAGCAGTTCAGAGCAGAGCTTTCTGTGGGAGATAGGAACTCCCTTTGGGTTGGACTTTGGGCTTTTCACTTTGCAAACCTGTTACATGCACAAAAAAGATATATAACTCAATAAAGGAGAGGGGGAAAAGCCAAAAAGCATAATACCACCTCCTTGGGAATATTTGTTCCATTACTTTTGGTCACCTAAGAATGCTGTGGTCTAATAAAAACGGTGATGTGGCCTAAGTTGTTTTACACATCTAGATGTGAATAACATGAAATGAAAGCTGAATTCTGAACTCTTGTCTCATACTCATCTTTTGATCTTAAACCCAGATGTCTTCAGTGAACAACAAAAACAAAGGAATTTGCCTCACCGTATCAATAGTTTTGGAGGGGAACAATTACTAAATCCCGTACGGGATTTCTGAAATATTTTCTGGCCTTACCACCACATATTTCACATAGCTATTAGAAGAATTTTACTTGATCACCAGGCTCTCCAATACTCTCTGGACTGGGTTCTTTTGGGGTTTGCCCCCTACAGAAAAGCACTCACTCAAGATGAATATCATTCACAATACTATCGATGTGAATACCAGAAAATAAAAGCTCTTGTCTCATACTCATCTTTTGATCTTAAACCCAAATGTCTTCAGTGAACAACAAATACAAAGGAATTTGCCTTACCGTTCCAATACTTTTGGAGGGGACTATATGTTCTCAGACTGAGAGCTCCATTTACAGGGTAATGTTTACAAAACCCTCATGCAAGGTTATAAATGTCATTGGTCTTTCATCTAATTTTAGTGGTCATGTGAAACAATGGAGAACAATAAATAAATGTTGGTCATGATGACATACAAGACATATTCAAACAGAATGGAAACAGTTGATCTTGCTAAGTGGTCATATAGCATGTCAGGCAATAGTCTTTATTTTTTCATTGTGGAGATGCACAGCATCATATGCATGGAAGAAGACATGAGAATATGCACACACATGCATATTCAGCTTCACACACGCAAGCAGGTCAGGTAGACTGAAAAATGTAAGTCCCTCATCTCCAACACAGTAGTTTGGTTTATTATGCAAATTTTCCTCCACACACTCATACAGATAGTGACATGAGCCATGAAACTCTGCCTGTTCACCTTTAAAATGCTCTACTTACAAATGCAGCAGCATGCATATTCATTTTCAGACCTTTAAACATTGCAAGCTGTAGTGTCAGAGATGGGGAAACAGGGGTGGTGATAAGCCCTGGGCTGGGCTTTCAGCTAACTTGCACTTGCAACTTGTACCTAGGTCCCTTAATATATTTTTTGGTCCTCAAGTATTTATTTATACTTTATAAACTTGTTTTACATAATTCTGCTTTTTAAATCAACTCCAAAATTGAAACTTAATAAGAATTTGACACTGTAGGCTGGCTGGTGTGAGATAAACTTTTTTTTTTTTTCATAAAATAGCAACTGCTGCTTGATTTCTTTATTAGGACAGTAGAACAACAATATGAAGGCGTCGTGTCAGTCTTATAAGTGTAAAGGTTTATTTGAATTGTAGACTGGAAAACAGTCATTTTTGCTAGAATAATTGGGTTGAGAGGATAGTGGAGGGGCCCACAATCACCTCCAATGTAGGTACCGGGACAAGGAGACACAATTTGAGAAACAAAAAATCTCTTTTATTGTTCCAAAAAAAACTGAATATTTTTTTCATCCAGATGGTTAGTGGAGTCTGAGCATTCCTTTTCGCCTGGTACACTTTTTAGGAAACTTACAGAGGCACAAACTGGGGATAGTAACGGTAATGTGTAATATGGACTGGTAGGCTAAAGGTTAATATCTCAACCCAGAATTGAGTGACCACCAGCTGGGCTTTGCCGTACTGTACTCACTGCTTGAATTGCAAAAAAAAAATAGGTGCCAGTATTCCCCATTCACATTTTGGGGTGTGTATCAGCTCAGTTAGGTATAAATTAATAAAAAGATTTAGATTCAACAATTTAACTTTTTAACAAATACAACTGTTTTCTGATATTACAACACTGTGGTAAAGGTTTGATTAGGGCTCATGTAAGTGTATTCATTATAATTCCTGTGCATGCTATATAGCTTACCACAAGTATAATATTGAGTCTAGTTGGTCAATACAGCAGTTCATTGTTGTGGATTGTTTTCATTCAATAAATCCTTGTTTGTTAGCCAATGCTCAGTGCTAACTTGTCAATAGGGAATGTGAACACCAAAAAACACCCAAAAGTAACTTACATAACCCATATCATATACAGTAATGCAACATAATGGTGCAGGACCACAACACAGTGAAAGATCCAGTAACATTACTTACTGCGGTCTAACTGTTAAGTGTCTAAAGTGTGGCAACAATCTCATTTATAACATTCAGTCTAGCTCACTAACCGTTTTCGTTATCATTCAATAAATTGTAGCTATGCTGACACTGCTGTGCCTCTCTGGTAAAAAATACACAATGTATCATGTCGGCTAAATGCTGTCAGCGTAGCGTTCGTTAGTTCAGTGTCAAGATGATAAAAAATATTACTGTAACATTGCATTGGGGGTTTACCTGAGTTTCTGGCATTTTGCCTTCTGTCTCTGCTTTGGCTGATGTCGAGTTTGAGCATGCGCAGGAAAACACGCTTGTAAACATAGTGGTTGCAATCTGAAACCTCACCACTAGAGGCCAATGACAATTACACGTGGCCCCTTAAAATAAACGTAATACATCTTCCTTTACAATGTTTCGTGTTAAATGTATGTAACATTTGAGAGAACAAATAACATATTTTTCCACTTGCAAATGAAAGTTCAATTCAGAAGAGTGACTAATCTTGGCTAATGTTAGCAAACTTGAGGTAAACATTGCTGTATAACAAAGTGTGTGGAGTCAGTTCACTGACTTGATCACTCTTCTCCATTTGCTACAGTTACAAATAGCTTGGCATTTTAGTTAAATGCAAAAAAGTAGTTTTTGTAGTATGTCCCATGGTTGTCATGTGTAGCCACAGTAGCCACTATTCAGCAGAAATTACAGTGTTTCTTTAAAGAACCAGGTTGGTGATGTGGGTTCTTTTGATATGTTTGCCTAAACTATAATATACAAGTTCTTGTGTTTGAGCCTACACCATTTTTTCGTATAGACTCAGGTCCTATTGGAAACAGTAGGAGTGTAGGTGAAGACAGAAACCCACTCATCCGGACCCATGCTGCACCTGTCCCTCGCTATTACAAGTCACAAGTGTCCTCTAAGTGCATAACCTTGCAGCAAGATTCACATCATCCCCCACTGCAGAGACATATTCAGATCTATGTACTGTGTACTTTTACCAAACCTCTACCATGACCAAAATATAATTACACAGCATTACCCTGCATTTGTGAAATGTCATCCCCTAAAACTCTTTCTCTCCCTTCTCCTCTCAGTCTCGTCCTCTTCTTCTGTGGCTGTGAAAGCAGTGGATTGGAGCTGACAGTGTGTGGCCGCTTTTAATTTTTTACATCACCTCGCTACACACTTTTATGTAACCGTCTTCTTCTAGGTTTATTTTTATCTCTTGCTTCCTCTGTGTGTTTCAGTCTCCAAATTAATTATCACCAGTCTCATTGTTTTACCATCTGATATTTACATTCAGAATCCCCTTTTGATAGAAAAGTATTTGGTGCAGTTAACTGTATGGTGATGGTTGGGTGATGTGTAGTATTGAGGTAGGATACTCTAGGTTCTGCCTGCATGGTCATTGTTGTACTTTGTTAATTTTTGTTCAAGTTATATTGAGTCTAGAGCAAAATGAACTTGCAAAAGAACCAAGCTGCTTATTGCATGAGGAAATAGTGTACTCTGCTGCCACCTGTTGTTCATACAGTAACACCACAACAAAACAAAGTTAAAAAAGATTCACAAAAGAGTTGTGACTGTTCACGATCTGAACCAATAAAGCACACAGATACATTCACCATCATAATTATGTGGGTGAAAGTGTGTGTATTTGTGGCTGTGCTGGCTTACATCAATCACACTCTTCACTTTAGACATAGTTACTTGAGTGTGTTTGCTCAGTCAAAAGTTGGCTTTGACTTTTGTGCTCCAAATACAATACATCTCATCGAACAGAGCCAGTGGTATATTTTTCCAAAGACTATCTGTCTTGTTTTGAGGGCTCCTCTCTGTACAGTATGAGCACTATGAGCACAGTGTGGAAGACAACAGGTCTTTTACTCTAGGCTCCCCACGTTTGTAACTTCTCATTCATTTAACATACTGTAAAATACATTATTCATATAAGAGAAAAATTCAGATTCAAGATGTTCAATTCCCCAAACACATTTTTTAAAATCAGTATTTTGCCAAACCACTTAATGATATAGGTGGGAAAGTAATATCTGTTACAATATCTTTCAAATAACCAAAATATGGTACAGGACTCACTTGAGCCAGCCCAAACTATAAGCTTTATCAAAGAGGAAAGTGTTATGCCTACTCTTAAATGTGGAGATGGTGTCAATTACTGTAACATAATTTTCTCTATACACATGTGTATTGTGAGCATAAATGTAAACTGTCGACAGGTCGTTCCAAAAATGAAGTGTTTTTATCACATTTAAAGAACGGTTTCAGTCAGATAAAGGAAGAGGATAGGGTCATCAGCTTACATGAAATTATGTGATAAAGGAGTTAAATGGCTTTTCGTGACTTTTTTCGTATTTTTCCAGAACACATTAAAGAAGAATGCAGTGGGAGACTGGCAGAGTTGAGGAAATTCAGAAATTTAAGTAAACAAGTCATGAATCAATTGATAATTATGGATGTGAATTGGCAGATTGGCACACAGAGGAGAAAGTGAGTGAACACTCGATTAATCTTGATAAAAGGTGTTTGTTAACAAATGTGTTCATGCTGGTTGTGTCTCGATTGTTATTTCCATTAGTCTTTCACCTTTTCAACAGTGCCTGTAACGCAGTTGTGACTGGTGAGTCCTGTCGGTGGTGGTGAGCTGACATGTGTAGACCATGAACTGGTTAAAGGATAATGAAGAGATTATGAAGTCTGACTGCAGTGCGGTGTCCTTGGTGCTTGTCACTGTGCAGGGTGATTTAGTGCAGGAAAGCAGTTCCAGATGGCAAACATCTGTCATGGGGATTACAACTTGTTACTTACAGTAATCTGTATACTTAATTATCCATGTGCAAGTGTTTATATGTGTGTGTTGATGTGTCAGTGGTCTTATTTTTAATTATATTGGGAGAATAGGAGGAGAAAGATTAATATCACTTTTTCACAAATTTATGCTTCCCGGTCTGAGATGACCTGACTATGCTGATTTTTATAGTAAGGAAAAGTATATTTATATATAAGAATATTTGGGAACAGGGAAATCACTGCATAAAATTCACAAGGGTTAAATATTTGCTAATGTGATAAGGTCAGATCTTTATTTTTGTGTGATAGTATTTGAAAGGTGGAAATAGGCATGCAGAAAGGAACGGGACTGGAAGCAAAAGGTAGGACACCTAGCGTGTGAGATTTATCAGAATTATACATGACTTTATGTTTAATTAATCGGCACATGTTAAGTTCTTACCTCAGGTCCACCTGCGCAATCACAGGACTGCTCTAAGCAAACCACACGCACACGCGCGCGCACACACACACACTTATTTTGAATACTAGTGACCTACATACTTGGTTCTGTGCAGTCCTCTCCTATTTAGATTTTGTAGACAAAGCCATAGCAGGGATATGGCAAGTTTTGAAGGCTCACATAACTATGACGGAATAAATAATGTATTTATGAAAGACTACAGAGTTTAGCCTCCGTATTTTTTGTCAGTCAACGCCACCGGATGGATTTCACTCTTTTTACAGTTCTAAATGAGGAAGTGGAACGCAACTTTCAAGAAACAAGAAAGCTGAAACGCCACTGAAGAAATGGCAGTCCATGAATTTTTTAAACCAAGAGAGGTTTTCTAAAGCCCACATGCACACACACACAAAGAAAGAGTGAGGCAGAGAGGGCATTTACATTTATGGTCTGCAGCCAGTGGTATATTTAAAAAGACATTCACATTTTCTGTGCTTTACTCCATACAGCACATGGACCTAGACCAAAGCAGCAACTTTTTTAATGTCTTACCTTAGATTACATAATTGTGAATTTTGATCTTCAGCTGAGACTCCAGCAGAGAATCACTGCCCCTATATGTCAGATAATATATCAAATCCTAACACAGACTGCAGTAATATCCTGTCTAAGTTATATTTTTACTCAGAAGCTGCTTCTACCACACTGAATGATATACTGTTAATATAATAAATGTTTATTTCTGCTTCCAGTAACCACTGGTAGGGAAATAAACATTACTTACTCCCACTGCTTTCCTTCCCCCAATGCACACAGCCATTTTCTTAAATTGAAGCCGCTCTGTAAAAACACATTGACACCATTAATGTTTTTGTTTGTACCACAGTTAAAAAAAAAAGAAAAAACTACTCGCTCTCTGTCGCCCTCCACATTAGAGAGAAAGGTCTAGCTGCGTTGCTCTGGTGGATTTTACACAAACAAAGTGGGCAGCCTTCACGGCTATCATGTATCCACAGGCTCATTATGGTACAAATCATGCATCAGGGAGCAGAGCAGCACTACTAAATCTCCTCATTAACCATTGAGTTGTGTTATATATGTGTATCTTTGTATTTTAGGGCAGTAAAGAGAGAATTTAGTGATCACGATCTGTCAGCTTTAAACGCACGTCCTTCACCTGCTACCATTCACTTGTGAGCGCTGTTATTATTGAGTACAGCATCGGTTACCAGCACTCCACAGTAACATGAGGGCATGAGGAGGCAGGGAGCTAGAAAGAGGGGGAAAGGCTGACAGATGAGTAGAATGAAGAACAGAACAGAGGGAGTGGCGCAGAAAGGCAGGAGCAGCTTGTGTGTGTGTGTGTATTTGGAGAAAGAGATCAGAAATCCAAGAGAATCAGCTCACACAGAATAGAGCCGTCCCTCAGTGACAGATCTGAAATCAGTGAGGAGAAACAACAGGGGCAAAGATACAGAGCTGTCGAGGCAGATGAAGACAGAACGACTGGCTGACAAAATCGTGAAAAAGAAAATAGAGGAATATTTGTCTCTAGGTTGTTTGACCAGGCTGGTTTCCACGGTGACAACATGGGTGCAGTGGTGGGCACTTTGACCATGCAAACCAAGCAGAGGAGGAGACCATCCAGAGGTACGTCAACATTAGTCAGAAAAAGATGGAGAGAAGACAGAAGAGCAACCGAAAGAGACCAAACTGAGAGAGAGAGAGAGAGAGCAGAGGGAATAAGATGAGAATTTAGACCAGCTGTCACTCATAACATGTGGTTGTTGTTTGTCTATGTGTTGCACATTTAGCGTAAGCAAGGACATCACGTGTTTGCCATATTTCTGTGGAGTGACTGTAAATTATTGAACAAGGAAATCAGTTAAAAATTGACAGGCTAATGGATTTACTAACATGTAAAGTAAACTAACCACTAGCATTGATGCATATACAAGAGTATGGATAAACAGAAAGTAAGAGTAGCTATTTTTAAATAAAGTGAAAAGAGGTGCAAGGCATAACATATGTACTGCAGTGATGATAGAGAAATTACAGTATGCCAGGATGTCCTTGAAAATAACTAGAGAGCAAAATCACTCCCCCTGACTAGGTGATCATGTGTGTGTGTGTGTGTGTTGTGCATATGTGAAAGGGAAAGGGTTCAGGCGAGAGCATGGGAATTAAAATGCAGCTCACATATCATACCTCTCCCTGGCCTTATGCCTGAGATCCTCGTTGTCATGGAGACTGGGTTGTAGGGGCATAAGAGGAGAGTGTGAACAACACTCAGCTAGGGTGAATGATGAATTTATAGCAACATGACATAGAGATAAAATAGATGAACCAGCAAACACCCCGCAGGACAAGGGGCGTGTTTGGTAATTGTTTTTGCACAGATGAGATGGGATCATTCATCCTTGTTTTGAAAAAATAGCTTTTGAGCAAAAGAGAAAAGAAAAAAACACCACACTAAGGTCCATTAAAGTTTGTCTTGTTATACCAGCAATGGAGAGGTATTTGAGATAAGATGAAGATGAAGCTTTATTGATCCACAGGAGGGAAAATAAGTATTAAAAACACATATTTCTGCATCGCCGGCCACCAGTACAGCCATCCTATATGTATATGTCACAAGTATAGTAGATATGTCTGTGGTTCCTGGTTTGTAAGAAATCACAGCACAAGTTTGAACAGAGGACACAGACCAAAGTCACTGCTGATTTGTAGCAACAGCTGCTGTCGTTCCATGACATGAATATCAAAAAATAGAAAGTAAAAGAAAACAATGAGTATTTGCTGTCAGTTTGAAACAACCTTCTTTGTCATCAGATACTACAGACACTACTGCACATTTATGGAAATACACTTATTGCCTTTGTAGCGTTAGATGAGAAGATTACCACTATCTTGTCTGTACAGTAAATATGATGCTGCTGCCAGCTGCCAATTAGCTTAGCTTAGCACAAAGACCGAAAGCAAGGGGAAACAGCTAGCCTGGCACTTTCTGCAGACAAAATATGCCTACCAGCACCAAAGCTCAGTAATTAAAATGTATAAAAATTGAATATGAAAAGACTTGTTGTGGTTTTGTGGGGTTTATGTGCCACAATTAATTCCTGGCTGCACGGGAAGAGAAGCTTCTTGGTGTTTTGTCGCCACTGTGAGGAAAGGCAATAAGCAGAGACTCCAGTGCAACAAACCGATTGGTCTGTCTTACTGTCAATCAACATTATCAATATTTCTAGTCTTTATAAGCAATATGAGCTAGCGTGCTTGCTCCCTTGTGTGTTATTATGGAATACCAAGTTAGGATGTGTCCCATTCTATGTAAAGAAGTCACTGAGTAGTTGCTTCTGTTAACAAATTACGTTCTAGTAGTTGACACTTGACCCCATGAAGTCAGAAAGGTTAGTGACAGTGTTTGACTCACTGACTTGACTGTAAGCCCATAGTTGCAGTTTCCATAAAAATCTCACAGATCAATAGCTCAGTGTTTGAGTGTTTGTCTTTCATAAAATCCCATTTTCTTTATTTTTTGTGTCCTCCAAACATATTGTGTAATCCTGCCATGTGTTGTTCTCTTTCACTCCCCTTTTTACTTCACGCTCCGCCTCCTTTCTCTCTCCCCCAACGCCCCATGTCTCACCCCTCCTAATCAACACCTCTGCCTGTTTCCTTTTCTCACCCTCACATCATTTCATCTGTGTTTGATCACACTTGTCACATTTGCAGGAAAGCAAATCCACCTTCGGCAGCAAGAATACATGCATACAAGTATTGACACCTCGTGTGATGGGGGGGCTTCTATTCACTGGGAAAATAAATGTACAAATTCTGTTTGATAGCTCTTTTTGTTTTTGATTAGTTGATCCAGTGTGCCCACTACTGTTCACATTCTGTCTATCCCCATGACAACAAGAACCACAGAGGAGGAACATGAGCTACATAACCAAATGAAACACATAACCATATACTGTATGTTCAGCTGATAACTGATCTCTCTGGGCTGTTCTTATAGTTTTCCATACATGTGGAAGATCTCTTTCAAACTCATATTTTGTAATTTCACATTAGTTCTATATGAGCATAAAGCCAATAGGGCAGCCACAGAAATACCGTGTGTAACTTACATAACTGAAATCTAATAAATAACAAGCAGGATGCAAATGAAGATGATTCAAAAATTAAAGTAGACACAAATGCAGATAATGGATGTGGATGACGAACAGGATATTTGATAAAAAATTGTAATTAAGATTAGCCTGTCTCTGGCAGATGATGCATGATTCCAGATATAGTTTCAGTGTTGAGGATTCATCCTGACACCCCTGTTGAATGGGCATAAATGAGTGAGCCATCATATCCATCAAAAGGCAGGAGTCTCATATTCGTTTTAATCTCCTTTTCTTAAGCTGACACAGCTACTAAAGCTTCTTTGGACTCACGTGTATGCACATGAGAACATTTGTAAAAGGGTTGCTTTCTGGTCAGCTTTCATTGTGGACTTTGGCGAGATTGAATGGGGTTTTGACCTCTGTGTTAAAATTATTAATCTAAGGATATACTATGTAATTTCACTTAAAAGTAATCATCCAAAGTACTGAGACCAGCATGTGCAAACATGTCATCCTTACAGACTAATATAAAGCAGCAGATGTGTGTGATCCGCCTACTTTAGGTTTAGTTTCTTGTCCATTTTTTCCTAATGTTCTGCCCCTGCCAGTGAGTGTCATAAAATATATCAAGAGTGCACTTTATGTTGCTGTTTTCTCTTGGATGTTTGCTCATGTTTGAAAACTCATTGCTGTGTGGATTGTGTCCACTGCCGGATAACAGGATGTTAGCATTGCCCTGTAGCTGAAGGCAGTCGTAGTGACAAACACTTGCTCTCAGCAGCACCAGAACTCTTCACATCATTAACCACCATCCATCTCCACAACACCCGATACTGAGCACCATGTTGCCATTAATAAAGTCCCTTAACTCCTAAGGGCAAATCTATTTGTGCCGTACATTTTTCTCTCTCTATATTAACCTCATTCTGCCTCATTTTTCCACTGCTTGAGTTGTTATCTCTGTAAGCTCATTTCTGCTGTTGAATGAAACTTTTGACGTTTCCTGCCAATTTAACAATCTCAAGCTTCGCTGAGTGTTCTCTTTCCTGTGTGTAATAGTTTTGATATTTCCAAAAACTGGGAAGAACATATGTTCAACAGGGATTGTAGAAGTCTTGACATGACTCTCTGTAATAACTATTCTTCTATCTCACTCTCTCTTTCTCTTCCCTGTAGATAAAACAGATGATGAGCTTGAGATGACAACGGTGTGTTACAGGCCAGAGGGTCTTGAGCAATTGGAAGCCCAAACTAATTTCACCAAACAGGAGCTGCAGATCCTCTATCGTGGTTTCAAGAATGTAAATCACACATTTTCTGATTTTATTTTTAGATTACTTTAGTACATACATAGCATTCATTCCAGATACTTCAAACATAAAAAAATTTAGATAACCCTAACTCCTATTTGCCCCTAGTGGTATCTAGCCATGCAGAATGTTTCTATTTGTACAAGACTACAGCTGTACTAGCGGCTCTATGAGGCTCTACTTGGGCACAGCAAACGTTACCATGCTAGCACGCTCACAATGATCCAAGGAAGGTTAAAATCAAGGGCAACTGGACTTGGCTAGCTAACGTTTGAAGACGTCTCGCCTCCCATCCAAGGTCATTCAGTTCTGGTAGGGAATCTCAGCCATTTAACCTCTGCGGGGCCGTTATCAAGGTGATGGATGCTGCTCGGTTTGTTAGTGCTCCTGGCTGTTGTAATGCTCTAACTCCAGTTGCACTTGATTTTAACCTTCCTATTACCTAGATGACTGAGAATGTGAGTGTGTCAGTATGAAGACATTAGTATGAATACTAGTTAGTACAAAACACAAAGAACAGTTGAGACTGATGTGAATTTGTTATTTTTGCCAGTATTTGGTCAAAAAGTATCAACTTTGAACTGCTGGTGGCGCTAGATGATAAATCAGGGGATTACCAAAGTCATATGTTTCCTCTGGGGACCATGACTATTTACAACATTTAATCCATCCACTAATTGTTGAGATATTTTAGTCTAGTGTTTGGTGGGACAAGCCACAGTCTGCTACAGTGGCTAGAAATACAGAACTGATGTTATTTTCATGAAACCATCTTCAACTGTAGCTGATATGTCCCAAGCTAAAGACCTTGCTATGAACAAATATTGTGAAGTGTTTATTTACTGCTGAACATTTAACATGCTAAAATATGTTTGTGTCAGAATATACTCCAGGGACAAAGATAATTAGGGTCACATGCGTGAGACTGCACAGTTCTGGTGAATTCTTCCAACAAAATCATCCATGTCACTGAGTACAGTAACCTTAATTCCTCTTTTTTTCCGCAGGAATGTCCAAGTGGTGTGGTGAATGAGGAAACATTTAAACACATTTACTCACAGTTCTTCCCTCATGGAGGTAAAGTACAATGTTTCTCTTTCCTTGCTCTCTCAATCTTTTTCACAACAGGAGACCTTACACATTAATTTTTTTGTGTTGCAGATGCAAGCATGTACGCACATTATCTTTTCAATGCATTTGACACTACAAACAACGGATCCATTAAGTTTAAGGTAAAGAAAAACAGTCATCCTTCTTTATAATTGCGTTTTGGGTAAAATATTACTCCTTTCTTTATTCCATGTGCTATAATGCTTTCAGAATCTGAGTTTGTCTTCTGTTCTTCCATTGCTGCCAGGACTTTGTAATGGGTTTGTCCATACTGCTGCGAGGAACACTCAGAGAAAAGCTGGAGTGGACGTTTCACCTCTATGACATTAACAGAGATGGCTACATAAACAGAGAGGTGAGGCTACGCTGTCACAATATACAACAACATAAACAGTGCTTTGTGTGTCACCTAAAGTGTCTCACCACAATGTGCATATTCTCTTCTTTTAGGAAATGACTGATATTGTGAGGGCCATTTATGACATGATGGGCAAGTACACCTACCCGGCCCTAAAGGGAGACGTTCCCCAGCAGCATGTGGATGCCTTTTTTCAGGTTAATTTCTAAGACATAAGATTCACATAAATAATTGCAATAATTGCAAAAATCTGGTTAGTTTCTGTTTGTTGCAACTTAAACTCACACAAAACATTTCCACAACATGTTTTTTTTAAATTCGCTTCCGTTTTATGCCGATTCACATTATGTTACATTGTTTTTTCCACAGAAAATGGATAAAAACAAAGATGGAGTGGTGACTTTAGAGGAGTTTGTCATAGCCTGCCAGGAGGTATGTATTGCCCAACATCTCAGTCGTCTATGTCTGTATGTAATGATACTAAAATATATGAAAAGATCTTAAAACATGTCACCATAGGTTGCCAACTTTCTCGTGCCAAAGTGGGAAGAATATTTAAAGAAAAATATCATAAAATGTATGTAAAAATACATTTAAAATTTGAGCATGAGAGTTCATTCTTGGCCTTTGGAAAACAATATGCAACATTAAATGCAATCACAAAGGTTCGCTTACTAGCCTTTGGAGCTGTTAAACACAGTGAAGCACATACAATGTATTTTTAAAGTTCCAAAATCTAGTAAGTGGGCCTTTGAGGTTTAATTATTTTGTTACATGTAGCCTAAATTATATTTTGCAAAATATAAACAATAATATATGTACAATGCACTGAAAAATTATGCTGTATCGGTTAGCTGCTGTCTTTGTGCAGTTTATCCAGCAAGGCTGACTATACATTACTGTACACAGGGGTACAGTAGATTGCTAGTAGATAATAATAATAATAATAACTTAAATATACAGGGCCTAGCGCTTCTCATGAAACCAGAGGCCATGCTAAAATGCTAGTAACATAATGCTTGTCAATTGCATCATTCTGCCATGATCACTTCTTCTGTCTCCGCAGGACGAAACCATGATGAGATCGATGCAGCTGTTTGAAAACGTGATGTAGGACAAGAGGAGATGATGACGACTAAGACATGAAAAATGAGGGGGCTTAGTGTGAGTGTGTGTGTGTGGATGCATATGTGCAATATGTCCAGTCCCTCCTCCTCTTCCCATCTTATCCAGCTGTGGTCTGGATGCAGCCAGATTGCCCCACAATGACTTGAAGGAAGGAATTGGACTGGAATTTTACCCTTCCTGCAGAGTTTTAACACACAATACGAAGTGACTGTTGTGACAGACTTGGACGTAAGACATTGCTCTCAATTCAGTCTTGAAGATAGGCCTGTTAAAAGATAAAGATGCTCCTACATTAAAATAAAATGCTGTAAATGTTCAACTAGTGGAACTTTATTTTATTTTTATTTACCAAAATAAGCTCTTTTTTTGCCTAAAATATAATTGCATGCTTTTGCAAGAAGTTTTTTTCTCAAAACATGTGTCAGATTTGTGATGGGAATTTGGCCATAAGGACTTCTGTATTTATCTCCTGCATTTGATGGTTGACAGATATGGCATATTTCAAATGTCATGTGTTGCTTTCACTGTTGCAGTGACCCCTCTACCTTTTTGATGATCTACCTGGCTGTCGCTTGCCTACTGAGTATGTTGCTTATTGTTAAGAGTCTATCTAAAGCTTACCGTAGAAAGTCAAACAATTTGGAAACATTTCTTGTGTGTGCCTGTCTTTGTCTATGTTGGAACTTAGGTTTTAGTGAAAAGAAAGAAGATAAGATAGGTTCTTTTTCTTTTCTTTTTATTTTCACCTGCTGCTTTGCTTCTTGTGGTCAAATCAGTGTGTTGTCAGAAATGTAAAAGATAAAAACGTATTGTGATAAATGTGCATACATTTTATGATGGAGTTGCCCACAAAACAAAGATGTTGAATAATTCATTGGGAAGAGGCTTGTGATCATCAAACCAACATATTTATTTGCACAGGTGATCAAGGTATAACAGAGAGAGTAACACAATGATGACAGTAAAATATTTTTATGGTATAACCTCAAAGGTATGTCATTACACAAGAAATTATCAGATGGTAGTCTCTGGGCTGTGTGAATGAAGTCCTGGTATGAGAAAGTTTCAGATGATCTTGCAGGGAAATACTACTGAATGGCAGCTTTGGAATGTTTTGAAGATACTGAGGACAGCTCCATCTGTATTAGTGAACATTTGGCACTGTCTCCTCCATCCAATCTCAATCCGTGATGTCACACTAGCGTACAGGTACAGACCATAGACTGTATATAAGAACGTACAGACGGAACAGGGTGACTAATGCATTTGCCTGCACATCATTTTTTATGAGTTGCGGTGTGTTTGAAAGTACCACCATAATACAAAGCTCACAAGGATATAGTAGTTCAAGCACTAAAATATTCATCATTGTTCTTTTTGCTTTCAGTGGAGCAGCTCACCGCTGTATGGTACATCAGTGTGACATCACAACCTCTGGTCTTTGATATTTGGGTTTAGAACAGAGTTGTTAAATCTCACAAAGATAGAAAACGAATTCCAAGCCATAAGAATAAATATGTACATTTTTAAATTGAGTGGTGTTTTACTTTACAGTTGCCCTTTCTTGCATGCAAATGTGCGTGTGTCCATGGGTCTGTCGCTGTGTGCATACATTATCTGTATGCTCCTAAGAAAATGTATAATATAATGATAAATCAAAGGAGAAACCTCAATAAATGAGTAGAGAAAAATAACAAATGCAGGTGCTTCCATAAGCATAAGGCATGTGTGAATGGTTTGATGTGTGTGAACATTACATGAGTCATATGGCATGGCCTTCACAATCCCCAAATTCCAACCCATTTGGTTTTATTTTGTTGTCTTATACAATTCAACTTCTGGTAATTTTCTGGTATGTTGATCCCACTAACAAAATATACATTTGCATACATAAAAAAAGCAGTGTAACTGGTAGTTATTGCTCTATATTGTGGTTTCTTAATTGTTCTGAAAAGCTACAGGCATGCACATAGTTGTGCAGAATGTTTGCTAAGTTATATAGCCTTTTCTACAACCTCCACACTGGATTAATGAATGGGTGACTGACATTTGTATTATAGTGTCATGCACATGACTATTCCCAGCCCACATGGGCTTACAGAGCACAACACATTCACATAAGCCCCAATCCAAATTTTAGACCTTCATTGTGCACAACAACATTTACCACAAATATTTACGAAACTAATACAGGAGAAATCCGAGTAAATGCTGAAGAAATAGTCCATCTCTCCTTCTTTTCCAGGCTTTTGAGACAGAGTTAGCAAACACAGAAACATCAGAATTAAACAACCATTTCTATTTTTGATCATCTGCACACCAGGATATTTCAGGATTTTGTCGAACCATCTCATGGAAAACTGACATTCATAAATCATCACTACACTTTCCACTTCCCCAAAATCTCAGAGTGCACACAGTCTTTTTATCTGTTTGCCTACTTCAATGGCCAGAAGAAGAATGCCAGTTCTCAGCGGTTCAACTATAGCTGTTTGGCTTCCACAAAAATACATGTATGTCCTTAATTTTTATTTATCTATACATATAGGCTAATGACCAAGGTGCTGTGCTGTTTGTTGAGTCGGACTCCACACTTTGTGCCACAGTGGGTGTCGCTGTAACTCTCGTTGGCTTTCTCCTCAGCATGAAACAGAGAAGAAGATCGGAGGCGGAGTCCCACGTTAGTAAGTCGTAACTAGTAGTAGTTGGTTTTTCTTCCTTCGCAGACAAGCAGCAGGTTGTCAGCGTTTTAATCGCAGAAATGAACGGAATGGACGAAGAACCAATGGCACCACAGACCTTTCTTTACGGTAAAATAACTTGTGCATGTCGCATGTGACTTCAAGGTGTTTAGCAGTAACGTTACGTGTCCTCGTGTGAGAGTGCTGAGCTCGGGACAAGAGCACGATTAAATGTAACGGTTCAGCTTTGTACTTGAACGTAATGAACATTAATGTTCCTATTGTCCTATTAAATCATGTAAAGTGGAATAAATATCCTGCGCGCGTTATTCCTCATTCTAATGTTGTAGCAGGAGGTTGAACGAGGCTTTAGACAAGTCTGAATTAGCTAGAACTTACACGTGTTTGACTACCAACATGGCGGCGCCCATGTGTTGTGCACAAAGTTGGTATTTAAGCATGTTCCTCACACCAGACGCAGCCAATGTTTTAGAGTTGAATTTACATCGCCTTTTGATTAACTGGACACTGTAGGCTAAAGTTAGACGTGGCAGTATTTTTAGCTCGTCTGGAAAAGCCGTCTCAACGTGGGTTCAACACATGCGGACCCTGCTGACTTCCTCCTCTGGGATAAAAATGTAGACCTCCTTACCTTATCTGACCCGTTCCCAGCAAACACGTCATTTAGGTTTTTACCCATGATATGATTTAATTTATAACGCACACAGGAGCTTAGGATAATACACTCTCGTGATGCTGAAATTACTCATATTTTTCACACATGCGATATGTGAAAATTATTTTCTCTTTTTTTAGACGCAGATTTTTGGTAAATGTGCCGCTCTGTTTTTGGGTGTTGTGAGGCCACTGTGCACAGCAAAGTACTTTTTACCAAAAAAAGCTATTTATTGAAAAAGCTATATTCACTAATTAAGAAGTACATGTAAATTGTATTTATCTGCCATTTTCCCCCCACTATCACCTGTTTGTTATGAAGCATCACGTTCACCCAATAGGTGGGGTTTTAAATTTGCACCATTCAAGGAAATTATTTTAGTTAGTTCACCCAATTGAGGGGATTCCCTGTGCTGTGGCCATGTGGGAATCTTCAAATCGGTAGTCAGTGTGGCTCCCTCTTGTGTGCATTTGAAACATAGCACTTTACCCCCGAATAAGTGACACTTTGCCACATTTTTAAAATATAAAATAAAGAAAATGACTAATCCATCACAGATTAAAGTCTCAGTATTTATATGCTTCAAACCTCAAATTGCCACTGTTGGAACACTTGCGAAAGTTGTCTTATTTGAAATCTTTTATCAGGGTGCGTGCTGGAAGCTGGTAAAGAGGTGGTGTTCAATCCTGAGGATGACGACTTTGAGCATCAGCTAGATCTAAGGATGGTAAGTACCCTGACACTTAAGCTGTTTAAGGTTTTCTGATGTTGTATATTTCTCTGCTGACCAGATTTTGCGCTTTGTGAAACCACGTCTTTTAAATTTGTTCACCACTGTGTATGGATTATAGCAGCTTTGAACATTGGTGAAACAAAGGGTACCATATGTGCGACCGAGCGTTAAAGAAATGCCTCACATTGCATGGCAATTCCCACTATGCACACAGATTGACAGTTGATTGAATAAACCTAACTACTTGCTTTAAATTTTTTTTTTTTTAAGCATAGTGTCAAGTGGCTCGAGGCTGGCTAAGTGAATAGTATTATCTTAGCAGCCTCTGAGAAACGATCCTCCACCCAACATTTGGAGAATAAGGTCCGTTGTGCCCTGATGTGGCACAGGCAGCAGAATATGACATGCCTGAGCTCGAAACACGATTTGAGTCTTAACTAAACTCCCTTCTAACAAGAGCAACGTATAACCTTTTCCCCCATCTTAATTTTAAGGTACAGACATGCAAACATCATTCCTGCCGGTCTTTTTGTTCTCCCAAATTTTCCTCAAAGCAAAATCCAGTCACTGGCAGCAAGTCACGTTGCACTTGACTGAACCTTTTTTTTGTTTTGTTTTATCTGTCCGGGTGTCAAAAAGAAATGATCAGCATTCGTAGTATAGACTTTAACTGGACCTCGTATGCCATAAATTATGTCACATGAGTAGTCAAACAGGTCAGGTGTGAAGAACACCCTAAAAGGCTGACACAGATTTACAATCAACTATTGCCTTATTCTCTTCAGGCCTGTGTGGACCCCGCTACGAAAGATGAACTTCACATGGTGGAGGTGGAAGGACAAGACACGGAGGGTCAGAAAATCAAAGCAGCACTGGTTTCACTTAAGCCCTCTACCCTGCCAAGTGTGAGTATACGTATTGTTGTCTTTGCTTGGGTACAGAGCACATTTATCATCACTGTACAAGTGGATGCTCATGTGCGTGTTTATTGCAGGTGTGTCTCGGTGGTTTCACAATCACACCCCCAGCAATTTTCCGTCTGAAGGCAGGTTCTGGTCCAATCCATATCAGTGGACAGCACCTTGTCAGTGAGTATTTGTTGCAAGAGTACACTCATGTGTTAACTGATCAGGGGGACAAACTGAATGTGTGTGTGTATTTTCAGTGTCTGGTCACTGTGGGGATTGCCAGGGTTTATGCTTTACTAACCAGTTTTAATCAGAAGTTTGAATAAGTAGGATTTTTATAGCACAGCAATATTGATTTGGTTTTGTTGGTGTTTAAAACTCGTCTAACATCTCTCTCGATCGACTGTGAAGTGATGGAGGCTGATCAGTCTTTTGATGAAGATGATGATGATGAAGAAGAGGAGGAGGAAGAAGATGTCAGCACATCAAAGAAACGACCTGCTTCCTCCCCCGCCCCCAAGTCTCAGGTTTGTTTTACATCATGTGCTATTTCAGTTTCAAAAGTGTCAAAAATCAAATGACGACGATCCACCTTCTGCCCCCTTACAGAAAAAAATGAAAATGGAGGAGGAGGAGGAGGATGATGAGGATGAAGATGATGAGTAAGTGTCACACAACACTAAGCTTTTTTCCAGGGTACCCACAGGGTCTTAAAAGTATCAAGTCTTAAATTTTATGTTCTAAAAATAAGGCATTAAAAGTATTAAATTTCATATACAAAGGTCTTAAATTTTTTCTTGTCTTTTCGTAGGATTAAATAAATGCCGTAACGTCATCAATAAATAATTTTTGTGCGTGTGACTTTACAATTTCCTCCGTTTGGTGTGACTTGGATGTTAAACAGCAGTACAGGTAGCGTTACTGTTTACGTCAGTGTTTAGCTTTACGCTGTGGACTGCTGTTTGCGGTGCACAAGCTCTGGTGTGAATCAGCCAGTTGTTGTTAGGAAAGAAAACAAAACATTTCTTAAGTGCTACTAACGAGCTAAAGTTAGCTCATTGACTCAGAATGGGCAAGTGTCTGAAGTTCAGAAGGCCAGTGACATGGACAAGCTGGCAGACGATGCTGAGGGCAGTGGTGCTGAGGTTAGCATAACAAGCGGCTTGGTGTGCGATTCAGTCACACTGTGGCAAGCGGTAATGAAACAGCAGAGCTGGAAGACCCTCTGCAGGTTACTGGTTAAAAGGGCAACGGAGAGACGAGGACCATGTCTGTGTATCGGTGTTGCGCCACCATTGTAGGGTAACACTATGTGAATGGAAACGTCCAACATGCTAACGCACATTAAACTTCAACGGGACAAGGAAAAAACAAACTGGAGCCCAACTCCTTATCCCTGCTGCTTCCAAGCCAATACTATATTTCAAGCAGCATTTAGATGTAAAAACCGAAAAGGATGAATAATCACTGAAGCAATTGTCACGTTACATTACCGTGTGTATATATAGCCAAGGTGTAACTAATTGTAACAACTCATACTGCACAATTTATTTTGTATCTTTGGTATCACACCGTTAGAATTCTTAGTGCGACAAATATTGTATTTATTTCATAGGTGTCATTTACACTGAGGAGGCTGGGGACATGTCTCAAATCACTTTTTAAAAAAACATTTGTTTAACATGTTCTGAAAAATGGCTTGCAACAAAAAATGTTTAAAAACAAATATAAATGCTTTAAGAAAGGTTTATTTGCACAATAAGAAAACAACTTAACTAAGTTAACTTAAGCTAAAAAGCAAGCTGCTGATTACTGCATTATACTGTTTGAATTGTCACTTGAATTTTCTGAAAATGTCTCCAGAATGCAGGTAATTAAGTGTTTAATGCTCAAATTTCCTAGGACACCCCAGACCCCCCATTTATATGAAAATAGTCTTGTCATATTCTTGTGAACCCAATATTGTAAATCATGCATGTGAACCAAGTTTATCGTCACACCCCTAATCTGAACCCCTTTGTACCCACCACTTTTCAACACAACGTCCTTGATTCGCTTTGTTATCAGAGCACAAACACACACCAGAAAGCTAAAGTGTATTAAATATAAATGTGAGTATTATAATAATGTTATTAAAATCATAAATCATAAATTATAAATTTTCTCGGGCTTAAAATTCATACGGTTTTTCCATTATACGGAAGTGACGTTGGCATAAAATTCATTTCAAATTTCATCCTAGGTGGTATTAAAAAGGTCTTTAAAGTCTTACATTTAACTTTGAGAATCCTGGTTTACCCTGTTTTCAGATGACGTGCACTTGAGCACAGTGGGATCTAAGTTTAAAACTTCCTGCCACACTTGAGAATTGAGATTTTTTTCCCCACCTTTTAAAAGATCAACCAAGGTGTCTGCGGGGTCTTAAAAGGTAATAAATCAATTTTGCGAAAATTAAGGCCATTAAAAACTATTAGTCTTGATTGCCATTTAACAGGGTATTAAATTTTGTAGATATTTTTGTCCAAAGAGTTTGTATGGTAAGTGTGGGTGAATGTATTTATTTATATTGCATAGCCAAAATTACTAGACAGGCAGAACGTAGCGAATTATTATTCTGTGTAATGTTAGGTGCAGGGATCTAGGATCTACCGTGCGAGCCTTTCACTCTCATACGCCCCTAAAAATAGGTCCGTGCAAACCAGAAAACTGATTTACGAGCACAGCCGACCGTAACCTTCCACCACGCCGGATCCCCAATGCTAATTGTTCAAAACATGGTCGGACTGAGCGCTGTGGCCGCTTGAACAGCCACGTTACTCAAAAACAAGAGCAAGATGCGCTGTCAGCAGGTGAAGCGGTAAGAAAGGAGACAACAGGGAAAATATAAGCAGCATATTGGGTTGGCTAACATTAGCTGGCAATTTAGCTACATCTGTGCCTTTTTATTGAAACACGTTCAACTTTTCATAAAGCCGATGCGCTCGTCGTCACTTTTCGTGAACAGATTAATCACAGCCTGGACGGAGCGGGAATTTATTTTTTTTTTTTTTGTTAAGTTTGATGTGCTACAGCAAACGTTCCAAATGTTGAACTAATCCTTCTGCCTAAATAGTTATGATCATTGACGAGTTAGTAGCCTACTTAAAATTAGACTAACTGTAGAATATTTTTCTTTCACAAAGTTAATGAATAAAAAAACAACCCCAAAATGAAACAGCTGTAACTGGAATTAATATCATAATAGTGATAAGCTATATACTAAACTATTATAGAATATAGATTATAATGAATATAGCAACAACATATAATTAACATTAATATAAAAGCCAGGATGCCATTGTGCCAATATGTGCTGCTTCTAGCCTCCTCCTGAGAGCAACACGTTCCCCTTGTTCTATTTTACATCTGTTTTACTAAAGTTTACACAAATCAGCTTTAGGATGCAGACAGCAGCTGTTGATCGCAAATGTCTGTGCTACACTGCCTACACTACCAACGTTATCCATCACTCAGTTTATTCTCTTCACCTTTGTTCCCTTCTGGATTATTATTCTGAATTATGTTTGATACAATGGTCGATGAAAGTTATCACAAAAAGAGTGTTTAGTTTTACAGTCTACATCTATTTATAGTAAATGTAAGTTAAAGGTGGGTTTTTAGTGGCTTCTAGCAGTAAGGTTTCAGATTGCAACCAACAGCATACGCTTTTACATATTTGTGACTGAAAAAAAGTTACAACTATCAGGTAGTTATCAACTGGTCGGCGTTTGCAGGCAAGTTAACATTATCTAGTTTGAACCAACTAAAACACAAAATAACACTGTTTCACATGTTTTGCAGTAATGTTGCGCACAAACATCACAGGCTGTGTAAGACGATGGATTTTCGCAGGAAATCTGAGTCCTTCACATAGAAAACAGTAGGCCTAAACAGGCTGTTATAGGCAACTGAGAAAGTTGGTGAATGCCTCAGTTTTTAGGTGAGGTTACAACCTGGTCACATATAGGTAATAAAATGTTATGTTTAAATTCATTTTAAAAACTCCACAATTCCCCTTTTAAAGGTGTGAGTCTGACTTAACCGGTTACAGCTCAAAGTGGCGCGGCAGTCTTAAATTACGTTGAAAAGGTCTTAAAAGGTATTGAATTTCACTTCTGGATGAGAGAGAGAGACCCCCCGAGACCCCTGATCAACATTATGTCTTCCAACATTATGGTTCCACATTTTTGGCTTGCCCTTCTCTCAGATGTTTCCAATAATTTGAGTCAGTAACTGTAAAGGGTAATACTGGAAGTTGTGGGTCACCATCCTGCTGGTTATGAACGTGCTTCAGCTCATCATGATGCCAGCAGGCATGGCAAGCATCTGTATTGCAAAAACGGTTTTCCCTTTCGTCAGCTTGATGTTTATTCTTTGCCAGTGAAATGCTGATGTGATTTGATCCACGTTAAACATTTGCTATGCCCTTCAAGTTGTTTGAAAACGGGTGCGATTCTGACTGGAAGGGGTGGGTGCTTATTGTTCACTTGGCTTTGCTTTTTGTGATGGAAATGCCATTTTAGGTTAGCCTGATTTGCAGGTGTGCCTTAGACTGACATTAGGCATGTGTATAACTCTGAGTTGTACTGCTACCTGAGAAAATAGAGATATATATATATATATATATATATATATATGCTATATTTTATAGCACCGGGATAGTGTTTCAGCACTCAGAACAACAAATTAGACCTCAAGCTGCCTTTATTAAAACTTATTTGACATCATTACAGACAACAGCTTTTTATCAAAGTTGAAGCACTACTAATGGTGAAAATACCCAGAAGGCCATATTAAGTTGGTATTTGCTTACTTCCTTTTTTCTAAAAGACCAAAACAGTTCACTTTTCTGAAAGAGGATTTTAACAGATTTAATTGAACAACAGTGGAAATGCTGCTGCTTCCTTACAAGCCTTTCTCCCAGACCTATAAAGTTTTGCATCAGTTCTAAATAACTTCTAAATGTGTGTTTTGGTTTTTTTAGTGATGATGATGAGGATGATGAGGACGAAGAGAGCGAAGAAGAGGAGTCACCTGTTAAGGCAAGCACCAGTTTTGGCAGTTCTAGCATAAATGAACTTCCTTTCCCATCTAACAGCTGTTTATTTGTTACAGGCCAAGCCAACACCATCCAAACAAGGCCCTGCTCAGAATGGCAAGAGTCCTAAACCCAGTGCCCCCGCCGCAAAGCAGGTAAACCGGACTGCTTAACCACTGTTGTTCAGTAAATTCATATTTTATCAAACATGATAAATGCCTGTAAAGCTTTCTCTTATCCAGTTTACTTCCCCCAGTTGATAAGACAAAATCTAAACTCAATGTTCTTTATAGGAAAAGACCCCTAAAGGTAAGGGTGACAAGTCACCTAAAACCCCACCAACTCCCAAAGCAAATGTGACACTTCCAGAGATTAAAGCCAAGCTGATGGAGGCAGTGAAGAAGGTTGGTGTCCCTGTTTGTTTGTTTTGTTTGTATTTGTAAATCTATTTATTTTATTTTCACTAATAATGTAATATGGCATGACTAATGACAAAATGCTCATTCATTGTTGTTCTTTCCATTTAACAGGGAATAGCATTACCTAAGGTCCAGCCCAGGTTTGAGAACTTCTTGAAGCATGGTCATAAAGTCACAGATGCCAAGGTAGCGTACAAGTTTACCAGACGCTTTTCTGAAAATCAGGAAACTATAAATTATATTATTTTGAGATTTGGACAGACAAATTTGATACTGCTGATGCTTCCCATAACATCTGTCAGAATAAAATTTGACATTTTCAACCTACTCAAACAGTTTATTTGATCCAAGTCATGGTTAACTTTTGTGTGTCCTAAATTGTATTATATAAATAATGAATCATAGTATTGATATTTAAAATGTTTACATGTTCTGTGAATTTATATTTTGTAATATTAGTTCAAAGTAATAATGAAAGGAAATTGGCATGTTTCAAATAAAATTTGATATTTTGTTATCCTACCACTAGGGAGCACCAAAGGCTAAAATGTTAAACATTACACTTTGTGTTTCTTTTTAAAGTAAATACACTGAATGATTTTATTCTACAGGAGCTACATAGAAAATACTTTGAACAGTACTGATTTGGCTTTGATTCTCCCTCCGTTTGTAATTAGACATTTAAAATGTCTAAATGTCCCTGCCACATGTATTGGGCCACCATTTTAACAATTTTGATTCTCTCTTAGGTTATTGCGGAGCTGTGGAAGTGGAGACAGACGGTGAAGGATGCAAAATAACAGTCTCAGTAGTTTTATCTCCTTTTTATGACTTGTTTATACCCATAGCGCACCTCAAACCCCTCTGAAGCCAAACTCTGTGCCTCACACGTCATTAATTCTAAGCCCAGTCCATCACCACCGCCCGTCCTGTATGAAGAGATGAGAGGGATGGTTGTAGCTCCCTCCTCCACCACCCTCTTATTAGGGCAGATAAATGATTTGTTGAATTAACTCTGGGAGAACCAACTTACAAATTTGCATCTTTTGTAACTGTATAAATAAAACTCCGGCTGGATTGTTGGCACCCCAGTATGGAGGACATCTTCATGTGTTTTTTTTTTTTGTTGTTGTTGTTTTATATAAACAGGTTAATTTGGCCTCATGCAGAATAATAAAAATCAGATTATCACTCACTTCAAAGCACAGAAAACCAGCAACAAAAGCAGCTAAAGAAACTTCTAATCCATTTTAAGCAGTCAAAATGGCTAATGTCTGCCGTGGTCACATCCTTTTTCCGTTTTGGGAAAGCAAATTTTTTTTGGCTGACGTCAGTGATTATATGATATTGATGAGCAATATTGATTTGTCAAGTACAGTGGTAAAGGTTAAAATGCTGCACTATTTAAAATGTTTTGAATGTTTGTGCTATTGTGAGGTTCCAAAGGAAAATCTCCCGTGACAGGAAGTGTCCTTTTAGTTTCAGTTTCAAACGTTGTCAGAATTGTCACTTTTCATTTATACTACCGTCCGGAGATAATCGACCATTTGCTGTTAAGCAACAAGCTGCGTTAACCTTTTGTGGGGTACTGTTTCATAAATGAAGCTGCCTTCACATTTTAGCACTGACGCTGGCCTACGTGGAGATTGGGTCTCTGACTTAATTTTGCTATGACTACTCATAGCCAATAGGCCACGGGTTAAGTAGTTACTCTGCAAGTGCATGAAGAGAAGGAATCTGCAAATTATGTCGTCATTTTTTTTTTTCCAGTGTGAGTTGCTCATAATTTTCCAAACCAGGATTTACAGATGTTAAAATGTTCTAAGAAATTCACACCTGTACAAAAGTTTAATTAAGCCACACGTTCTCTTCTTGTTTGACCAGTTTAAGTCAAATTAAATGTTGATGCACGAGGCCTCCTTATAGCTGAAGATCATTCCATTGTTCTCAAGAAACAAGTGTAAGGTTGGATGACTTTGAATGTGCTGTGGGTTTGGGTTGATCATTTTACCCAAATAGAAGATAAATTCAGTTATGACCCTTTTTTTTTTTTTTCTTCTTAATTTGTTTTACGTGCAACAATCTATTAAAATTTCAAGCACACAAAGATGTCTTGTGTTTCTTTCTACATCCGGTGTAGAATCAAAGGTGTAAGTCATCTTCTTTCTATATTTGCACTGCAGAATGTGCGGTGTTTAAGATGCCAGCTGGGCTCCCAGCTAATATAAAACAAACATGCACAATGCATTCATTCTGCAAGAGTGGCTGGACACATGCAAATATCTGGCTACAAAAGGGGGAGGAGGCGCAAGCTGGTATCTTAAACTAAAGAGGTGAAGATGCACATTACATCCTGAGATTCCATAAGCTACAGAGTGCTTTACTCATGAATTCTTTTTTTAATCTTGCGGTAATTGGAACCCAGTTTGGGACCTCTGGTCTGTTTTAGAGATTGTTTTAAAGGTCTGTTCGCAGGTCTTGAGCAGTACTACTGAAAACTGTTAAATGAAGCATTTTGTGGCTCCAGGGGGAGCTGTGTCAAACCTGAAAGTGATGTCACAAACAACATCCTACCACTTTAGAAAAAATGAGAACAGAAAATGAAAGTAGCAAACTGGTTTCTTATTTTCTGTACTTCAATAAGACAATTATGAAATTCAAAAGCTGGCATGAGGGCTCTTCCATATATAATATAATGTATTACTCATGTCATGTTATGTTTCTGTAAATATAGTTAATATAGCACTCATCAGATTCTGAAGCCAAAATGTGTTTTGTTAATAAACAAAACACATTATATATATATATATATATATATATATATAAGATTTCCTTAAGATTGCATAAGATTTTAGTGAGGAAAAGTATAGGGGAGGCTTAATTTCTTTTGCCTCCAAATCTCTGAAGTACTGTGATTTGTGTGTCTCTGATGTTTTCTTTTGTCTTTCAGAATATAACACAATGTTGAGACTGCTATAACTGTAATGTTCTGTTTCTGTTGTACAAACTGCAGCACTGCTGTGATTATATTTAGGGTCACTTATTGCACACTGGCCAACAGAGAGCGTTACACTGGCGCTGTTTGTATTTTGTGACCCTTCATTTTTTTATGGTCATGCAGTCGTCTTGACAGCAGAGTCGCCCTGTACTGAGGACTGTGACGTTACAGAAAAATTAAAGTGACAGAAAGTTGTGTTTTTAACACTGCTGCCAATGGTGAGAGCAGATGTTTACAAATATCGAAAAAGTACATTACTGTAGGTTGACAGATTAGAATATTGAGCAAAATATCTGTATTCAGAATCCACTGAAAATTGCTCACCATCCCACTACATTTTCATTTATAAGCTCTTTATTGAACTAATCATCTGACGTGTGCAGACGTACAGGTAATTTGTCAGTTAAGACGAAGTTACTTAAAAATTCCAGGGAATGCAGACCTCAAAATTAAAGCTGAACTGAGTTTATTTATTATGCGTAGTTGGAGAATCATATCTAATATCAACTCGATTCAATTAAAGTTTTGGGGACACGAGCCAGTTATGCTTTGTGATTTAGGCTGGATTTATTTCACATTAAAAAACAAATATTGTCTTGTCCTATGCAGCTTTAAAGCTGTTGGGTATGCAATATATTTATTCAATAAATCAAAATAAAAAAAAAAAACGGAATTCAGTAGCTATCTGCGACCATCGCAGGTCTGTAATAAGCAATGAAATGATCAGCTGGCCTACCTGCCTGTCAGCCTGCCTAGATACTGTCCCCGTGCACTCACTGCACATGAAAATGGATTTTGGGAGAGTGGCTTTTGAGGGGGAGGGGGTGAGATTTTAGGTTTGATACTTAAAAAATCTAGCTGTGTCTTGCTAGTTTCTCCAAAGTTGCTTACCCCAGCTCTACCACAAGAAAACACAAGTCTCTTGCATAGGTCTTGAGTCATTCAAGAACTAGCGTGTGCACGTTTGTTTATGTGTTGACAGTTTGGGTAGTGGGTTCACGGTCATGATAATAAGGTCATTCGACCTTCCTGCTTACTATTACCTGTAATGGTCCAATAAATGACCATTTAAATAGAGCAGTTCTACTGTCAGGGTGATAACCAGTAGTAATTCATCAGCAGCATTCAGTGATTGAGTGGCACAGAAGCATGTGCTGTGATGGCCTGCATGTACTCTGATAAATGGCCCTACCTTCCTTATTCGATTAGAGGAGCCTACAGATGTATTTGTGATGTATTTGTGCAGGGAGGAAAATGTTTGACCACTTAGGAGTAAAATCATTATTACTTTTCTGATCTGGCCCAAAGAGAGGAAAGAATGATTAGAGAATGGCAGGCAGAACGAGAACTGCGGAAGACACTGCTGGAGAATCATTAATCGGAGACATATACTGACAAAGTGAGGGGAGATGTAGAGGAGACAATGTAAAAAGATAAGAGGAATGAGGTGAATTCAAGTGAAAATGCCCCACTGCAGTGAAATATTAATTCCCGCAACTTAAAATGGCTCTAAAAATGGCTCTAAAAATGCAGTCCTGAGCCAGCACACACAATAAGTTTTACTGACACTTGAAAATATAACACTACGTATAATGTACAGTACATCCATCCACCCATACAGTAACATCTGAGCCAATTAAATGCAGTTACCTATATACACACACCACAAAGGTAGCAGTAAAACCAAAGCACCTTTTACTTCGTTAGCCATTATGATGCTGTGCACCCCTCAACCCAAAGGAAGATGGCTTCCAGCAAGAGTAAAGTGCGGCCCTTACAATTTCAGATTCCTATCAGTAAGAAAATCATCCACAACCTGAGTCTGGCAGGTTTGCTCACCTACAATGCCAATAAAGTGTGTTCATAATTGAATAACATCTGCTCATGGCAGCTGTATGGTTCAGGGCATGCCTGTTTTGTATTCTTCAACACTATTTCAAGGACAAAGCTTGTGTGTACATTTTACTTCTTTTAAAAAAATATTTCAAATTTAAATGGTTTAAATCCGTTTTATTTAAAGCACTCGGAGCTACATTTCCTTTGATGAAAGTTCCATTATGCATAAACAGCATTTCCAGAAAGGGTACATTTTCCACTTTTATTTTATGTACAAACTTCACAAAATCACAATTTTAGAAAATGTTAAAAAAAAAAAAAAAAAAATGAAAAGATGAGTGAAACTATTGACTAAAAAAAACAAAAGCAATAAGCAAGCGCTTACACACCAACAGCAATTACAGAACAAGTCACCAAATACATCACATCATCACGCTGTATGTATTTCAGCAAAAAGGTCATCAATCCGAGTTAAAGGAATTTATTGCGTTTTATATAGTTACAATTTCACTGCGGCACTTGATTAAAACAGTGTATAGTGGTACTGAATGATTTGTCATTTTCATATAAATAAAAAAACAAAATAAGGCACAAATACATGGAAATTGTTTCTCAAGTGCCAGATATTAACCTACATAGATTCAGCATACACAGTAACAAAATGGTGTCCACTGCCATATCTGATTTCTATTCAGTGCATTCACAAACACTCTGTACACTGTGGCATGCAGCAGGTGAAAGATATTTTCTACTACCAAGTTGTGTAATATTGGCGTTTCCCTTCCTTAATTTGAACTTAGTGCTTTACTGACGTCAACAAAGTGGACAGTATACACCATAGTAAGTAAGTTGTAGACAGGGCAAAGCAAATAAGCTCTTTAAGTAGTAAACAGCAGTTATTTAAAACTTTAATGTATTTGTTAAAATATTACAGTAACATCACAGGTTCTCCCTGAAGAAACTAAGAGACAAATTAAAAAAATAAAATAAAACTGGTACTGATCACTTCCTGGGATATATCTTTTCAACCTTTCAATCTCTGAGTTGGACTAGGGTGAATGTCAAAGTGTTCCTTCAGCCTCTAACACCGAGTCCTGCCTGTTCAAACGTATTCCTTGCCGCTGCTGGGAGGTCTGGAGATGGGATACTTCGGTGTAGATTTTTGTCTGCGGCACGATGCGGACATCATGCCACCTCCTATTACAGCCAGGGCTGCGCCAGCCCAGGCAATGAAGATGGCAGAACCAAACTCATACCTTCAGAGAGAGACGTTACAGTAAGTCAACAGGGTTAACAGATTCCAGCTGAGCTCCCAGCTAATATAAAAAACAAACATACACAATGCATTCATCAGCACTGCAAGAGTGGCTGGACACATGCAAATGTCTAGCTACACAAGGGGGAGGAGGAAGAGCTTCAAGCTGGTATCTTAAACAAACCAGCACATCCAACATGTTCGGAGATATTGTACTGAGCTAAAGGAAATGTTTAGCCTATTGTTGGGTGGCACTGCAAAACTTAGCCTATTTAATAAAAAATTAAATAACAGCACAAGATGCAAAAGGTGTGAATAAAAGGTGTAGTTTCCATCTTAAATTCTCAAAATACTTACTTTGTATTGACAGGGGTGAAAGGGTTGTAGAAGGCTTTGATGATGTCATTAGCATACCAGGAGCAGGCAACAACAGAACACAAAGCTGTGGGAAAGTAAAGATAAATCACTGAAACCGTCCAAAGAGAAGAAAACAAAAAAAAAACATTAAATGGCTTCTTACCTCCGACCAGGATGATAACACCACCAGTAATTGAAATGTTGGCCTTTTTGGTTTTGTCATCTCCTCCACAGTTGGTGCACTTCATTCCCATGCAAGCTACGCCCAAGCCGGCCACTGTTACAATAATGCTCACAATCATCAGGGCGCGGGTTGCCTGGAGGGCACCTGATAAGGACAGGATAGGGTTAATCCATCATTTAATAGCAAATATTTAACACTTAATAGTCGGTACATAGGGTCGAGGGTGCGGCAAGACTTAACAGGCTTTAACAAGAGTGAAATAACGTAGCATTTGAAATTAATTTCTACAGTGATTCTATTAAAAGCCTCTACTTATGCTTTCGCTTCCAACATTGGGGTGGGGGGGAAGCAGTGCAAACAAGCATTGTTCATATAACAGCATGTCATTGCCGCTCCCAGTGAGAAGAAAAAAAAAAAAAAAAAAAAAAAAGAAAAGCAGAAACCGGCTCTAACCGGAAGTGAGAACTCTGTGGGGGGGGGGGGGGGGGGGGGGGCAGCTTTGTATGCGTGTTAGAAAACAGGTCTAACCAGGTTTCAGGTTTCATTATAAGGAAGACACTCCCAATTTCAGGTACTTGCAGCCCGCTTTTCAGCAGGTGGACATTTTGTGGCTTTTTGCTCCAAACTACCAAGACACTGGCCCTCTTTTAAAAAAAAAAAAAAAAAAAAAAAAAAAAATGAAGAATGCCTCGTGTGGTTTCAAACAAAGAGTCACTAGATCTTGAGCAGGTACTTCTGAATAATGAGGCATTATTTGTACACTTGCTCCATATCTAACCACAGCTTTAATCACACAATGTTTATCAAAAATTGTTGTGTTCGTGTTTGAAAAGGCGATAAGACTCATTGTGCTACAGATATTTTAATCAGCTGTTTTGATAAGTGAGATAGAAAATAAAGAAATAAGAAAAGACACTTAAGCTATATGGAGAAAATAGACGGTTTTGTGAACTTCTAACTCAAGTCAATAAGTAACTTGAAGCTTTAAGTGCTTTGTAGTGAATATAAGTAAAGATTAAACACAGGGAGGGACCAATACACCCAAGTGTACAGAAGGTTTTCCTCAGGCAGTTTATGCCTGAGGAGATCAGTTACTGAACTGATCAAAACCTGTATATAGAAAATCCAACTGCTGTTGACCCATTTTGCCAGTGCTCTTAAAGATAAGATGTGTCATAAAAGATAGATAGTAACCGCACATGTGATTTGACTTTCAGAAAAAAAAAAAAAAAATTAAAAAGGAAATGTGACAACTGTCCCATTTAACCTAACATGTTCTTTTTTTCCCCCCAAATGGGCTGTATGATTGCCAGTGAAAAACACTAACATTTATCTCAAACAACAATACCGCCATATACCATACACCGGAAGAAGGGCCTTTTGTAATTGCTCAGCCTGGTTCTTAAAAGGAGTGGTGCTAAAACATTTTAGTATATCTAGTCAATTAAGTAGTTTTTCCAGACATTACATAAGAGTCAACCCTTTGGGACACAAAAACATAGCAAAGAAGGGTTTTGTGGTAATTTGATGCCCTTTAGGCCTAAGACAAAACAACTATTGTGGGGCTGGCACTGAGACCTGTTGACTACACAGTGGCTCCTGGGTGTTGTTTAACCTGTAACTACCTTTGCGCTGTAATACAAGCCCGACACTACGGGGTTTTCCACAATGCAGGGGCAATTGTACTGGCCAATGACTATAGGAAGTGTGAAGGTGATGCACACATTCCCGCCTATCAAGTCGAAAGAAATCTCCGGCACCGAGTCATCAAGCTACAAGTAGCCTACAGGTGAGGCCTTGGTGCGGTTTAAACAAAATGACGGCTTTCTGAGTGAAAGAAAGACGGTTAATAAGTGATAGAAACGGTCAGCCCAAGCCACAGGAATATGTTAACAGCCAAGAGTCATAGAAGACAGCTCAGAACTTCTTGTAAAAAAGGCCTAAACAAAAAAAGTTGCTAGGTTTAAATTCCAACAGGTGCATGCCAGTGTGTTACAGCATTTATTGTTATGCAATTACATGTTTTTGTAGTCACTAAAATGACTTAACTTTAAAGCCAGTTTCATCGCCGAGCTAAGCGCTCAGTGATATTAGGCCTATGAGGCCTACAGGAAAAAAAAATATATACACACACACTGATGGCAACATTTAACAGCTTCCCAGCTATAAAGGCCTGCCCGTAGTATGGGTATAAACATAAAACAATTTAAACTTTGTTCCAAGCCTTCAACGACACATCATTTGAATCCAGTAAGTGTGTTACTTACTGTTGAGCTGCAGGATTGAGTCGTAGACTTTGCACTGCATTTGGCCTGTGCTCTGGAACGCACAGGACATCCACAGTCCTTCATACATGGACACCGCTGTGATGATGTTGTCTCCAACATAAGCAGACATCTTCCACTGAGGCATAATTGTGCCAATTATCAGTCCAATTACACCCAAAAGGGCCAGGGCGAATCCCAAAAGCTGCAGACCTTTGTTGGCCATTTCCACCACGCTACTTCTGCTTCAACGACTTCGCGGCGAATCAACAAAGACGACGTCCACCTGCTCTGAAGGTACAAATCCCCCACTAACTTAACAATCGGACGGGTTTTAGCAATGTTTGCTTTGTTGCTGAGGAAAGTGTCTGTCTCTTATTTTCTCTTTGCGTATTCCCTAGCTTTCTTAAAACTAATCAGTAGACAACGGTGATGTTTCAGTTTATAAAGTCTCTCAGTGATTCCTCTCGCACCTGTTCCTCAGCCGCACCTTGAATGGGGAGGGGAGGAGCGGGAGCGAGCTTTTCTAGGCGGTTTCTGTTACAGGTGGAGGGAGAGGGACGCGCACGCAGTATCGACTCATCTGTCGTAGCGTCAAACAGCTGAGGTTTCATGATGTCAGTGTTTCCTACGCTGAGACAGACTCCATAGATGGATCGATAGACAGACAGACAGATAGATGATGTTTATCTGTTTAGCCCGGTGAAACACCTCAACAGGCTTGAAACACTGACAACCTACAAATATTCCATTTTAACAATTACAAAAATATATAGGCCTTGTGAAGCTTGGTTAATAATGATTTGGTTTGTATAATTTCTAATAGTCTCAATATAAATTATTATGCAACACAAAGCATAATAATGTTACTAATAAAGTTAATGTTATAACTGTTTATAATAACCCAATGTTTTTAAATGTCATATTATTTGATATACAACAATAAAAGTTGACACTTTTGAGCAAGCATTGTTCATAGGCCACTGGAAGTCTGTAGCCAGAGATGCTTGGTAAGCAGGAAAAAAACAACATTCAAAACCACCATTTTGCAACATTATCATATTATTTTACATTTAAAATACATTAGAATAATTGTATGTATTGCTATGATGTGTAATAACACAGTGAAAACAGTATATTGTAGGCTAATGTATTAGATCAGGCTTATAATTCCAGCCCCATATATTTTGAAGAAGTAGTATATATTTTCATATAATCACATATTTTCTGTAGAGTACCAAAGAGAGAGTCATGATTCTATTATATTGCTGTGTGTGTATAAAACCCAAGACATGATGTCAATACATACATTAGGTGAAGTAAACAAAGCATAACACCCTGTTTGTTTTACAGTTTAAGCTCCACAAGAGTGCCAAAATAGGAAGTTGCATTAATGTGGGTGGAAGTTGAATGGATAATTACGTTCCATATAATCAATATAATATCGTCAGGGGATGAGTCAAATAAAACATTAAATTGTGTAATGTGATCACAAGCCATTTCAACATCTATTTTCAGGACCATATGAATAGCAAATTAACAAATCAACATCTAAAAATGGCAGCTGAGGGCCATTAACTGGGGTATCACATTTAGAAACACATACAAAGAAAAATATCACATTCTTTCACACATATAATTTTGTTGGCTTTGTAACTTTTATTTTCAACACGTGTGTGTGTGACTGTCATGTGCTTGAGTTACAAGTGTAGACTGCTCGGATAGAAGTAGGTGTTTTATCTGCCATAGGTCCGCTGAAATGAATTGAACTCTGCTCTGCCCTGGAGGAGGTCAACAAACAGGCTTACAGAGCTGAGACACAGTTCAGCTGTAGGTATGAGTACTTTGTATTGATTTTTCCTGCTGTTATGACACCATATAGTACTACATCCAGTCAAGAATGAGAACATCAGATGTATTATGTAGACTTTCAATGCAACTATCACCAGTTATGAGTATGAGTCAGAGTTTCCTGATGTTTGCTAGGGTCTGGGTTAGCTGACTAGTAAGTAAATGTCCTTAAGATCAAGGCACTTTCCAATACATCTACTCACTGAAAAAAAGAATGTGTTTGTTCCAGTCATATCCCACTTATGACTGTGTTTATCCTCTGTAAGCCTAACTTTCACTTCATACACGCTTCTGGGCTGGTGTCTAATATATGTATATTTTTTGTATGTTTCACTGTCAGTTTTGTAATATTTTTCTATTTGTTTTTCTTCTTTTTAGTCTTTATGTATTAGTAACTATGTGAGCATACAATACATTACTGTTTCTGATCTTTATATATAACATTTGCTTTTGTGAGTAACATAAAGGGAAATAAAACTTCTCGTTATGCGTTGTAAAATGATAAATAAATCTACCCTGGACCTTGTACCTTGCACTTTGTATATGTGGGCACCACCAACAACCACAACAAGAAGTCATTTCCCTAGAGGCCTGCATTAAAGTAAACGACTTTCTTCTGACACACTAGCAAAAGATAGCTATCTAAGAATGAATCCAGGAAGCTCAGCTGGCAGTTTCATTTTCAGGAGCACTGCGCACACTCCTGAGGGAGAATTGTTTTCACATGACAGTTGACATGACAGTGCTCTGACCTGTTCACTATGACAACATGAGAGGAAATCCCAGAGCTTTAATGTCAGTTTTCAGCCGGATATCTTGTACACCATGTCAGGTTTGCTGTGGTATTTTCTTGAGGACTGGATTTTCAAATTTAACGGTTGTTACACACATAAATATGTATAATGGTGAAAATGCATTTTACATGTTAAAACGGCGCCTGGAAGATTCAGTTTCTCTTTTGACTAATTCCCTTTCGGCAACAGTGGCCTTGAATTTACAGTTGGAGTGGATTCTGTTATCTCACAGGTCAAACAGGTTTTAATGAGCAGCTGCTGGTCTCTAAGCGTTTATTAGAAAACTTCAATATGCCGCCAAAAAGCGATTCCCATGCACAAAAAAGCCTAACAAGTACAGGCATGTGAACTTCTCACACATTTGTATTGGAGTGCATGATGAGATCTAAACATACACAGTCAGTGTGAGGTTTTCGAAAGTACTATGATACTTGCGCAACAGTGAGACTTCTCACATTGATACCACAGTCACTCTCTGAGTCATCACATACTGTAGGTAAAATAGAAGTAAATAAATAAAGTAGTACATTTTTACTCGTCACAAGTTTCTTGACCTGTCAAATGACTCATCTGAAGAGAGACAGATGACACTGAATGGAACAAATCCTATGTGTTTATCCTGCTTCACAGGGTGTGTCCACTCTGGGTCAGCTGTCTCAGTCCTCTGTAATAATTTATTCACTACACTCTTGAAGGTAAATCCCAAGTCAGTGACACAAATAATTTGAAGTTTGATTTGATTTGTACAGTTTGTACAGTATTATTTGCTCTGGAGCTACCCGAACTTTCAAAAACAGAGGAGCAGTAACAGCCTTTACTATTAAAGTAAATTTATTTTTAGGTTGGATCGCGTATATCTGCGGGCAATTTCATAAAATTACACTATTAAGAAGTTCTTCCCCAGCAACTAATGAGATCAAGGTAAAGTTATTACCTGCCTGAACATCTTTCCCCAAAATTCCTTTGATATTTTGAGTCATACTTTTGGGTGGAGAAGCACTTTTTCTTCTCTCTGATCAGATGTTTTCCAATTAGGATTTAACTATTTGACACTTGTGTGCTGATGTTACCGTAATAACTTACTGTAATCCTTTTACCCTGAGTGTGCATGTTGCACCATTACTCTAGGGAACAGGCTGTAGGACAAAAGGTTCCACAAGGCTAGATGAAAAAAACTCTATGCTGCCATCTGATGGTTTCTGTGAATATAAAACAAAGCTGTAAACAGCCTTTCTTGCTTTATGTTTAGATGACCATGCTTGAGAACAATTTTAAGTAGATTTCTCAAAGTATCTAATAAACTCACTGTATTTTTGTTTATGTAGAAACAGTTGGTTAATTGCGGAGATGTATTCCCAGAATACACTCCTACTATCTATTAACAGTGCATAAATATTGAATGTTTGAAATATTTGGAAAAATTGAAAAATTAACTATCAATTTTACACAAATAGTGATTCCCAGTTTTCTTTGTACAGGAGCGCCATAACAAAGAAACAGTTCATGAGTTACAAAATTATGACTTTGTTGTGGGGTCATGTATAGTGACGTATAAAAATAATACTCCAGAAAAGAGGAAGAAATTGAGGTTCTTTAGTTAAATTTCCTAACTTTCCTGTTTTATTTTTATTACATTAGCAAATATGACAAAATTGTGAAAATTGTGAAAAGACAAAGACAATACAAAGGCTGTCCTCTCAGTCATTCTCAATTCACACATGAGGGACAGTGGTGGATAAAACAGTTGTCGCTTGCACAACATTATGACCACCTGCTAATATTGTGTAGGTCCCCCTTTTGCCTCCAAAACAGCCTGAGCTATCGAGGCAAGGACTCCACTAGACCTCTGAAGGTGTACTGTGGTATCTGGCACCAAGACTTTAGCAGCAGATGTGGGGCTTCCATGACCTGTTTGTTCAGCACATCCCACAGATGCTCGATTGGATTGAAATGGAATTTGAAGGCCAAGTCAACACCTTGAACTTGTTGTGTTGTGTTCCTCAAATCATTCCTGAATCATTTTTGCTTTGTGGCAGGGCACATTATCCTACTGAAAGAGGCCACTGCCATCAGGCCCATCAAGCTCAATACCATGAAAGGGTGTAGATGGTCTGCATCAATGCTAAACGTATAGATGGTACGTGTCAAAGTAACATCCACATACATGGCAGGACCCAAGGTTTTCAAGCAGAACATTGCCCGAAGCATCACACTGCATCCGTCGGCATGCCTTCTTCCCATAGTGCATCCTGGTGCCTGTGATCACCCCAGTAAGGGACACACACACACTCCCCCATCCAAGTGATGCCACCCATGACCACCCCCACAGAAGCTGCAGTTCTGGAGATGCCCTGACCCAGTCGTCTAGCCATCACAGTTTGGAACTTGCTCAAATCCTTACGGTTTCCCATTTTTCCTGCTTCTAACACATGAACTCTGATGACAAAAAGTTAATTTGCTGCCTAATATATCCCACCCACTGATCTACTGATCTTTGTTATTCCCTTCACCTGTCAGTGGTCATAATGTTATGTCAGCTATGACACACAATCAACAATGATCTTATAGTTAGAAGTGTTTGAATTATATCCATATTGACATGTAATTAATTAAAATGTAACTATAATATGTATAATGGCTTGGTTGAAGCTGTATCTGAGAAGTGGAGCAATAGCTTGGAATGATCTTTTACTTATGTTGCAGCAAAGCAGAAAAAAACAGTGAAGCTCAGGGCCTCATTCTTTCCATTTATAGATAATGGCACTGTAAGGCACATTTTATTAAAAAATATAGTTATATATGATGTTATTTTTCATTGTGACATTTGTTTCTGTACTGTCTGTTGAAAATATAGTGTAATGAAATGCCAAATGGCTTCAATTTAGTATCTCAAATGTAATTTGTCTTTGTATTACAATTTTTCACTGATATATTTTGCTTCAGCATTTTCTGTTTATTACCCTCACCACATGCACTTCTGGGGACTTTGTTAATCATTTCGTGATTGTTTTCTATCCATCTGACACTGTGTTACTGATAATAATATCAATAAAAGAACACTAGCATTCAGTACTTGGGAAAAGCATAATTCAATGCAACATACGCACATAAAACCTCCAAGGTTGCGATTTTCCCATGTTTGTTCAAATTTAGCATGTAGATGCCCGTAATGGAAACATGCGCATACTGAGGGTAATTGGTTCCTTCAGCTATCGTGAGAACTATATTTGGTTTAATGCCTTAATCCTTATTTGCTGCATTAAGAAATATAAAGCTCCAGTCAGTCTGAGCACAGACTGCTTCTCTCTGTGTGGGTTTACTGAGAATAATCTTCTATAAATGCACGAGTCATGCTTCCATGAGATTTGAGATGCCCCAGTAAAGCACAAGGAAGATCAGAGGAGGAAAGAGGGCTGTCTGACCCTGACTGAGGTCACGTCTCAAAGGGGAACTCGTTGTGAAAGTCAATGACAGCCCAGAGCACACAATAATCTGCCAGATCAGATGCTGCTCTACTTCAGCTATGACATGTAACTTAATTATCCCAGTCTGTGGGACATGAGGCATTATCCATTTACCATGGTTATCACTGAGAGATTGTAATGTCTAATTGACTAGTTGTGAACAAGAAGTAAGTAATCCATCTGATACATATCGGTTAAATTATCTTAGTTCTTTAAAAAGACAGATGACTCTTCAGTAGATCAGACAGATGTTAGTTTGTTAATCTCAGACTAGATGAACACGGTATATTGCCTGGGCTTTTTCATATAAAATCGCAATTTGCCTTATATGCTGCATGTATGTGTTGTGCTTAACATGGAATTACCTGACAGATGGCCTATCTGTGTTTTAATACATAAGTTCAAACGTTTCCAAAGTCTTCCCTCATCTCCATGGTTTTGAGCATGTTGAGAAACATTACAAATTATTGCTTTCAATTACAGAGATACAGATATGTTTAATCGAACTTGGCTTAAAGACTGGAAGTAGAGAGAAAGTGCTAGCCCAGCTTTGTTAAAACTGACTAACAGCTCTGGTTATGCACCTTTTGATATGTAAGTCCTGCAGGAGTGTAGATCTAATGGTACACTCGGTCACCACTCTCTTTGTAGGGCTCTAGTGTCCTAAGTAGAGTAGTTCCGGTTGGTGATGCTCGTCGTCGTTAGTTAGAAATCTTCCTAAGCGGTCAGTTTCTTGGTTATGGTCATGCAAAAACAGTGCAAAACCAAAAAGTAAGAGGATGAGGCTGCCCCCTAAGCAGACTTTTGCCTCAGTCCCCCCCTCCGCATCCCTAACACCCTTAGGTCCATGCTGTGTCCCTCTCAACCAAGGCTAATCAATCAGGGCCGTGTTACAATTACTTAAAAGACAACAAGAAAAACACAAATGGCAAAAACAAATTGCCCCAAATCAGTTGTCCTGACAAAGCCTGCTGTAATAACATGCACTGTAGCAACAGGGCATGCTGTGTCAAACTGATATCCCAATTAACATTTAGCAATAAATAAATACATAACATTAACTCTAACCTTACTGGGACCAATTTCAGACTAAACCAAAATTTTAATTTTGAGAAATAGCTTCTCTGTACAGAGATTAGTTGTCTAGCCTACATATTGGATGTACAGAGTTAGATGGCAAATGATGCTTGCACATTGCCAAAAGCTTGACTAATAGAGGCTCTGTATTAAATAACTAAACAACAACAAAGACGACATTTTATAATCACCAAGGATAACCAGGTCTACACCATTGAGAGTAACACCATCACAAAGCCTGGCAAAGCCTGAAGTACCCTGATGCTGCTTAGCCTTTTTTATACAATATGTTGTATCTTCTTGTAAGGCAGATTGCAGATGGCTAACTAAACCGAAATTGGTGGTTTAGTTAGGTTTCTCTTTGCTGCAGAGAAAGAAGCAAAGGAAGAAACAGATAGCCACAACAATAGCCTACGAGGATGATATTCAACCACAAACTCTGAGGAAAACTGAGGAGGTAGTGGGAATAAATATGTCAAGGGCCTCACACATTGACGCGATTTTAGAGCTGATACTAGCTTAATTTTAGCTAGCTCTGCCATTAACAATGACCTTAAATAAGGAACCTGTGAAACAAGCTAGCGTAGCTGAAATTCCGCTAGTAAGGTTACACCGTCTTGAAAGCTTTGGAATTTATTGCTGTGGCGGGAAACTTCTTACAGAAGAATGCAAAGGACAAACACCTGGTTTAAGGTAAGACAGCTTGCTCTGCCACTGGTGCTAATATTTGAAGATTGCTCGTTTTATTAGCAGTGCAACAAGTTGTGTGGCCAAGTATTTGCCACTCTTGTTTTGTTTGTATAATTTACTGTAAGTGTATAACTTGAAGTTGCCAGATATCATTGACGTTTGACAGAGATGGATGGTTTGTAGGTTAAAAGCATTGTCTTATCTGAGAAAATCGCCAAAAACCGACTGTTTGATTGATTGATATGCTTAGAGCAAGTTGCTCTGTCTCCTTCCATTTTCCACTGCAGCTGATATTTTATCACAATTGATGAAAGTGTTGTTCATGAGTGAAACTACAGTATGTTATGTTTTTGTTAGGAAACAGCATGGGTTTCATACAGGCTACTAGTGTTGGGTGTTGCAGGGCATCCCCTGGGATGCCTGGCCTCTGATGTGGCCTCTGTATTCTGCATCTGGGGTTGATCACAACCACATCCAACTCTGAGATGAAGTGGACATTAGAAAAGCTGACGTTTGTGTTTCTGCTGTAGTTGTATGTGAAAGCAGACCAATCTCAGGTTTACATTGCACAAAACTCAATAATTCAGGCATTTATTTATTTTTAAGTAGACTATAGATGCTGTATTTGTGGCATGTGGGCCCTCTCAGTGATTTGGTTTTATTGTAGGCCTATTATTATCTGTGGTGTAGCTTTATGAGATTACATACAGTCTTGAGATATTAGTGTTACTGTTATTTATCCAGAGGACTAATTTGAATTAGACTGATTATCAAATACACTACATGTTGAAAGGAGCTGTGTGAACATGAGTATGTTCACTGAAAGTTTATAAATTTGTTTATCATTTTAATAAATATGATTTTGGCAGTAAGCACAGGCAGATTTTTTGGGAACATTGGTAATGTTTTTTGAGTAAGAGTACAAAAACCTGGAGATAATGTATATAAGCACTCAATAGCCACCACTCCAAAAAAACAAGCCATCTCATAGCGAATTCCACACTCCCTTTAGGAGATATATAGGAAGAAACAGCTTATAGTAGAGGAATGAACATTCAGTTCACGGGCAACAGCTCTGGTGGACATTCCTGAAGTCAGCATGCAACTGCACATTTTCGTGTGGCTTTGTCACGGTCAGCCATGGTTTTCGTTCACTTTCGGCGTCATGCACCACCATGCACCTGGAACGCTTTGAGGTCGGAAGTCAGAAGTTTCAACTGGGAAATATCCCAGTTCCGACCGGTCTCGAACGTGACATAAGGCACACCTGATCAGCATCTTGATATGCCACACCTGTGAGGGGGATGGATTATCTCGGCAAAGGAGAACACAGATTTTGACAGATTTGTGAACAGTATTTGAGAGAAATAGGCCTTTTATGTACATAGAGAAAGTCTTAGATCTTTGAGTTCAGCTCATGATGAATGGGGGCAAAAACAAATGTTGCGTTTTATAAATTTGTTCAGTATATTTGCCTATTTAAATATATTTATTTTTTGTGATGTTATATGGTCCAGACAATTCATTTATTAAAGCATGCCACTCATTGGCCGCAAGGGCAAATAGAAGGAGGACACATACTGGTATGCAGATAACCTACAGCGCCTTGATCGTGAATAAAGTAATACAGCGTTTTAGAAGTTTTTATAAGGAAATGGGGAAAGAGAAGACAAAACATCAAAGGGCACTGCGTACAATCATACAAATATATGTTATTTTATTGAATAATATTCCAGAATAAGACATCTCCTTTCAATTCATGTAGGAGTTATTGTAGAAATGTACACAGGTCTGATGACAAACATGGAGAGAGGGTGAATCGAGGGCTTGTGTCTGTAGATACTGAGAGGGAGTCATCCCTCATGAGCCAAAGAACAGTGACGTATGCATGCTTTGCAAAGGAAGATTCATTCCCCTGTCAGTCTGGACAATTAGCAGTTATTATTGCAGACCACTGATTGTCGGTGTAGCCTGCAAATCCTGATTGTAGTTTGTTAGCCTGGTGAATTTGTTTCCCTTCCTTGAGTGCAGGCTGGTAGTTCTCATTGCATATTGCTGGTCGTTATTATTCCTGTTTGCTGCTTCCCGAAAGTGGTCAAAAAAGCCAGTACGTTCCTGCTGCCTGCTTTGGCTCTTATTGTAAGGAGGAGTCCAACATGTGTCTAAATCCCTGGTAACACTCAGGAGGTGCCTGAGGATTCAGGCCTTCTCTCTGTGGTTAATAAGTGCCAAGGCCCATTTTTAGTTATGGCTTTTTTTCTTTTTTTCTTTTAATCTTGTTTTTTTTCATTGTCAGTTTTTTGGGAAGACGAGAAGATTAGAGTTAAACCTAGAGTCCATAGGAGTAGGGGGAGAGAGGCTGCAGGAACTTTCTGGAAGACGTGCGTGAGCGTAACTCTGAGATCCACCAAGGTCATTGCTTTGTATGACAGGACACATGTTGGCTTTAAGAGTTGTTATATGCCGTTTTCACTTGAATGCACTGCATCTTTCACAAACACACAACTCAGTCGCACAGTGGGATTCAGTTTGGGTGAAGTTCACTCAGGGGACACATCAGTGTGGATACAAAAGCACCGAACAAAGACAAAAACACACCAAATAGGTAAGACCACCTGGACAGCAACAACAGCTCTTCCTCCTTCTGAGGAGTGTGCATTATAAAGAAAACATGACAAGGTAGAACAACTGAAAGACAAAAAAAAAAATCATCAACACCGACTATTTAAGTATATATCTGAAAAAACTTTACCTGACAGTACATCAGTTTATACACTATTTGTATTATCGACACAACATACATGTAAACTGGCAGCATTCCGTACAGTTTGGAAATCCAGACAGGTTTTGTTGTCTGGAAGCATGCTGCTAAGTTCAATAGAGATCACAGGGAACATTTTACATCCTTCACATTTTTAGCATTCCTCAAAGAGGCCACTTACTTAAACAGGACAAATATGATGCTGCACCAGCAAAAGTACTCTACAAGTACAAAATAAATGGCTTTTGCGTTGGGCCCTTTAGTATGAATGCTGATTTAATCAGGAATATTCAAACACAGTGTTGCTGCCAAGGCAAGTATTCTCCCAATATTTAATGCTTAGGAACAGTGAGCATGGCACACACCCATTTTGTACCATAATTTAGATTTGATTGATTTATATTAAATATTTGATGGGGTTGCCACAAAGACTTCCAAAAAAAGATCCATAGTTTATAAACCTCACTTGGGTTTTGCAAGAAATAAAAGTTTTTGCAAAAGAAAGAACAACAACATAATGTTGAACTTTGTTTTGTTTATCAAATTCTGTCTTCACTGGATACATTTCTTCTGTACGGAATACTGTCGTGGACCATCAGTAACTAAACTGTGTAATTTTATCTGTAATAAATAAAACAATTCAGTAGGAGAGCAACAGCCCAGTGCAAGGCTGTTTGGAAGCGTTGCACATCAAGCATAACAAGGCATCATAACCACATTAGGAAGCCTTTATGCATGTGTTATCATCACATTACAGCATGATGTAATCCACTGAACCTCATCATAAATTGTAGGAAATCAAACAAACAGTAAATCAGTACACTGTTAAATTGTATGTGAAAAATGTGTTCTATCAGCACTGTAAAGCCACTTTGAGTGAGAGTGGATTGATGTTTAGAAATGATGCCTGCAAACCAAACAGTGTTTCTTTGTGACTCTCATTAACAGTGTTACCTTTTAGCGACCAGTTGCTTCCATGAGAGGGAGCCAGTTATACACAGATTCTCCCCACAAATTGACAAACTGCACGGTACACATTTCAGTATGCATATTGGTTAGAACACGTTGGCACAGCAGCATTTGGGACACCGACTGCAGATAACTGCAGCATATGAGAATATAATAGTATGAGCTTCTTGTTTGATCACGAGGGTCTGCTTTTAAGTTGGCTCATTCGGCCGTCCTTCACAAAAGTACCAGAGCATCGTTAGAAATGTCTACATTTTTGCCACCTCAATTAAAAACACTGTCAGTTCTGGAAATCAAAAGATGCATAGCTTGCAATGGTCTGATGTTCCACATATTAAATTATACTAATATAACCTGGTATTGTTATACTGCACTCTGTGTAATTAAAATACCTTGTTGGTCCTTACACTTCAAATCAGAGGTTTCCCTGGATGTTGGTAGTTATCACACAGTTCGATAAATGCTTTAATTCGTAACTGCACTGTTCAAACATTGGTGATGACTTAGCTTCAGTTTAATATTCATTATTACCTGTTGTTCCCCCTACCTTTGATGAAGTAGAGGGATTCCCTGTTTGTTTGTTTGTTTGTTTGTTTTAATCTCTTTTGAACCTCCTAAGACACCGAGTAGTACTATTAATTATTTCAAGCGATGCCCAGAGCATGTAAGGTGCAACGTGCCTGTAGTTCTCCGCTGACTTTTAGTAGGCCAAGTTTGGGGGCGTGCTTTATGTTAGGCGCCTGTGCTACCTTTAGCAGATTTGTGTCCCAAAGGACAGTATGGCTGCTGAGGCGCACACCCTTTGTCAGGCCCAGTGTAGAGGATCCTTCTGTTGTCATCCAGCTGAGTTCTTTGTCGAGTTTACAGGTAGAAGTCGAACAACAGCCCTCCGAGTTCATTATGAACAAATGGATTTTGCTGTCTTGGGGAAGACCTTGGGGGACATTTTTTGCACCCACCTCAGGGTGGCTGTTCTCTCCGTTCGTGTTGCTTCTCTGTCTTGTCTTACCTTACTCTTAATCATAGATACACACACACACACACACATACACACACACACACACACACACACACACACACACAGGAATGCATTCCTTAAACAGACTGTAAGTATTCAGCTACACAAGCAACATAGTGTTGAAAGGAAAGTTAAAGACTGTAGCTACTGTAGGCTGCAGTTAAGGAGATGTGTGTAGGAAAGGTATTATGACTTTAAATCTCTCATGTGTGGGCACACAAACTATATTGGTATTTTTATGTTATATGTTACCACCTCGCTGGTGGCTTTGTAAGATTAATGTATTCTCAATGGGAAAACAGAACACTCTCTTACTTCTTCAAACTACAATGACAAAGACCCTCTTAATAGCTCTTGTATGGCTAGCTTTTTCTTTCAACCTCACGTGAGCATTTTCTACCAGAAATTTTATATTCAAGAGCAGAACTAGTTTCACTTAACAGCTGCATGACCAGAATCCTACCTTCCGTCGCCTTCATTGCACTTCTCTCTGAAGCTCTCAACACACTTTACTTCACTGTCCTCATAAAAGCTTACTGCTCTGCTTCAATCTTCCTGTCTTACATTTGATTTCGTTCTTCACTTCACATTAACACACATCAGACTACTTAACATTCTCTGTTTTTGTCTGTCTACTTGCAGTATCCCCGTCGGACAACTCACTGTTCTTCAATGTTATGATAGTAAGGACTGGTTGCTTTTTTGGAGAGAAATCTATGGAGGATTTGGATATTGCATTAAGTGACAGAAGCCATGGTGAGGGTTAATTCTATTAGTTTTATGTCCTGTAATGCACAGCTGCAACAATTTATCAAAAAATTGTTTTAGCGATAGATTCATTGTTTTTTGTCATTATTCGAGCAAAATGCCCCCGAAACATTGCTGTGATGATACCTTCTTTTTAGGCTTTTGGAAACTATACCAGGCATTTTTCACCATTTTCTAACATTTTGTAGGCAAACCCATTAAGCAATAATGAAATTAATTTATTTGCAAGCACTACTTTATAGACTAGATAAGAGAAAAATATACACAAGATTCCTTTGCTGTCTGTCAGTCACTGCTTCACACCTCCAAGTGCTTTCCCTATATAGAACGGACTCATGATCAACTTTGAAAAGCAAACTGTCATGAAGAAGCTCCCAGATGGAATGCATAAATATTGAAAACTGTAGGAGTACTGACAGCTAAAATAAGCCTATAGCATTGTATACTACCTGCTGTGCACACTTTGATGTCATATAGTAGTTAGTAATGCTAATGTTGTTAGAAGCCATACTAGGCTGCGCCTAATTCACCAGAGAGAGGGAGCGTTGGCTTGTTAGAAATAGAGATTTGTAAGTCTACAACGTAAAATCTGCAGCAAGGACAAAATATCCAAATTTGAACTGAATGATATTCTCCGTGGGAAAGCCCAGAAAATGAAAACTTTAATGAAAAAAATGCAAAGCCCTCTGACAATTTTCCTCCATAGACCCCCTGTCATAAATAGCTCACAGTGCCTTACATGCCTCTTTGTCTTACATGAATTATCATATCAACATTCCTCAAGAATACACCTTCACTTTCTCTAAAAACTGCCTCCATACGCTGACCACTTTGCAATTCAACACCCTATTTCAGACTTACTCTCACCCTCAATACAGCACATTCATAAACCCACCGTTTCACATTCTGTAACCCTTCTTCACATTATGTTGCCATTACAATTAGTTACAATTAATTATCTGTCATTTTCAGGGGCCGTATAATGAGCATTTTCACAGTTTGTCTTCAACCTCTCTCTAACGTTGCTCTTCCTGATATAGCAAGGGACTTAATGCTGTCTGTGTATGTTGGTGGTATCCGTGCACTTTGACTGAACATTGTGGTGACATCTCTGTCCCCCAGTGGGTTACCAGAGCAGACAGCACCCAACAGCAGCCGGCCATTTACGTGACAACAACCAATGCCATGACAGCTCCCATTTAGAAGCCTCAGCTTGTATCAGGTCATGACATATTTTCTAAACTTATATCTGATTAAGAGACCCAGTGCGAATCACATGAAACGTGAGCTGATTGCACCTAAACAACAAATTTAATTAATGATGTACATTTTTGTGGGTTCAGTCCCCATGGCAGTGCCCAGAGCTCCTCCTCCCTGTTGTTTTGAAATGTACACAACTCTCTAAAGTCAGTGGAATTGGTGCACGAGGCGGATGTTCCCCCACGTATCACCCATTCGCAGACACAGACGTATCAAAGATACAATGTCGTGTCCTGTCTGAAGGACGTGGTAGAGGTTACCCACAGTATCTCTATCCATCCCCTGTATGGGGCGCTCATTCACACACAGACTCATACTGTGCAGGCATACTGTAGAAGACATCCACACACAGGGGTTAAAACACAATCACACCAAGACATTCACTCAGACAACTACAATTTTTGGGGGGGCGATTCTTCCAAGGTGATTTGATAAAGCCAGTGAGTGGATAAGCTGTGAGACATCCTCAGAATAACAAGTGCTCCAGCTCAGAGGCTCCTCTGGCTTTGATGTTTGCCTTCAATCCTGGCTTTATGCTGACAGCAGGTGCTGAGCGAAGTACACACTACGGCTCCTTTTTTCGGGCGACTCGATTTCAGAGCCACCCTGGATTTCAAACACGGCCCAGGTGTTCATTTGTAGCCTTTAACGAGCTAGTGCAATAATAAGTGGTCACCTGGTAGAGAAGAGAGGCTTGAAAGAGGGTGACGCTCACTCTCTCACTCATTCACTCATTCACTTCACTGAGAATTATCTTTTGGCTTGTTGGTGCAAATATTGCTCAGGTGTTTTGACCCTATCTGACCCTATCTTATGGCTCATCTTCCCAGGATGAATAGTTGCTTTATTGTATTTTATTTTATTTTATGTGATGCTTATGCAAGCGGTAACTCTCTTGTGAACTTATTTACATCACATTCGCCTTATGGAATTCTGAAATCCTGATCTTATCATTATCATCACAATCACCATCATTTTTTAATACACTAATTGCTTCCTTGCTCTTGTTTTGATCTTGTTTTTTGAGCACTGTTATCATTTTAATCATGAATTAGTCATGAATTCCAATTTTTATCACAGGATTGGTTGAAAAATTCAAACCAAAACAAAGCATAAAAAGAAAAAGAATTGCTGTGTCAAAAACTCCTCTTTAAATATATTAATATGTTATTTTGTCCGCACACTTTCTCATGCACTCATCTTGCTCAGCTGACCTGACCTGACCTGACACAGGATTCCTGCTGATATCTTTCCGCTCTGAGCTGTTTCATCTCGCTTTGAGCTTCAGTTGACCTTGGTGATTAGCTTAGCTGGTCAGCAGATGGTGGGTGGAAAGCTGGCTGAGCTACACACTGTCACCAACTTTTGGGCTCAAGAGGGGCCCATGGGTGAGGATTAAGATGCCGAGTCAGCGCTGGAAATGCGTGAGTGGTGAATATACAGTGCAATAGTGCAAGCGGCGGGAAAAGCGTGTGAGAAAAGATGACTGTCAGTGGGACAAAGAGGCATGAGCATAGCAGAGAAATGAAGGAGAATTTGCATTAGGGAGTCGGGGTGGGGGTGGGGGGGGGCACAAAAAGTGGGAGGGGAGGTGGTAGCAGTTCTGGCTCAGGTCCTGGGCTTTCTTCTCTGGTGACAGGTGGTGGGGGTTGGGGGGTGGGGGGGGTGGGGGGGGGCTCTCTCAGGCCTTTCTAGGCTGCTGATGGACTGCTGACCCTTTTATCCCTCAGCATC
>NC_060172.1:27497508-27503059 GCF_021292245.1 Micropterus dolomieu
GGGGGGGGGGGGGGGGGGGGGGGGGGGGGGGGGGGGGGGGGGGGGGGGGGGGCTCTCTCAGGCCTTTCTAGGCTGCTGATGGACTGCTGACCCTTTTATCCCTCAGCATCTCGTAGTGCACTTCTGGAATGTGGTGGCCGGCGAGGGCCAATCCCTCAGCCACCCTCAGTGCATAATGGACAGCTGTGTTCCCAGTGTCACTGCTGCCCTTTGTCCCACCCTCAGTCTCCTGTGCTATGAGGCATCAGCCTTTGGAGCTTCTTTTCGACCGTTCTTTAGGGGCGGCGAATCTGACGTCTTCACTGTCTTCCGAGGAGGACTCACCGGTTCACTGGCGAGCTCATGTAGCGATGGCTCCTTATACATCGCAACTGTGTGACAAAGATAGAAGCTAATTGTTAATAATTAAGGAGGTGATTAATAACCAAGAAAAACTGGTTAGAATTGTTCTAAAGTGACACAAAGGACACAAACCCTCTATAACTTTAGGCAGGAAGTGTGCAGCTCCTTTGGTCTTCTTTACCCGGTTGCCCTTCATGATCTGGCCATCACGGTTGATACCGATATACCAGGAGCGGCCAGACTGGGTCTGGCGATAGAGCATGGAGGAGTATGTAACGTAGTAGTTCTCAAACACACTCTCCTTGAACTTACACTCTGGAGTAAAGTGCTCCTGAAAATAAACATGGGAAAGGGGGAGAGGTGCATTCATATTAGCAAACAAGGCAAGAGAAGAAAAATCTCCAGTGCATGTGAGCACACACTGGGAATAAAAATACATGGACACAAGCAGTGAAATACATTAATTAGGTGGCTGTGTTTCTTTGAAAGCATGACCAACCTGCTCCTTTGGGACCAGCAAGACATAGATGCATACTATGCATGAAGAAATGGCATAAACATGTCTGCTAAACATCACCCAAAGGAACGGACAGAGAAGATGAGGAGTACTAACACACCAATACAACAACCAATTCAATCTATACACATACAGTACGTTCTATAAATGACAAATTCTGTTATTAAACTGCAGTGACTGCTTCAGAAGCATCCCGAGTTCAGGAAACCAACTTGCCGAACCTATAATGAACAAGATCCTAGATAAGTTGGTGTGTATGAACTGAATCCCCCATAAAAACAGTATTTTGGAATCACTTTTTCTGCAGTATGCATATCCACATGTATTTGCTGTGTATCATGTAAGTGATCTTGGAGTGTCATGTTATTTCTCTGTTTATTGTAAAAATAGTGACTTAAGTGGATACTTAGGCTGCACAGAGTACCATGGACTTTATTAGATCTCATAGACATTTAACAAACATTTAAACTTCAAGCATGGTAGTTCCCAGCATGCAGGTCAGGATCTCTCCAGTGGGTCATAAGATGTAATCTGAGGGGTTGCAACATGAATAATGGGATAGGAAAGAATGAGGATCAAAAGTTAGGCAATGCTAATTTGTTTTTTATGTTTTTTCCCCTTTGTTTATTTTTGAAATATTTAACTTTTTCAAATTCCTTTATTTATTTGGCATATTGGTTTAAATGCCAGACCTTTATCAAGGTGGAAAAGGTAAAAAAAAAAAAAAGTTTAGAAGGGAACTGCTCACAACTCATAGACACACTATTTAAGACACTGCTTTATTTTAAGGGGTCACAAGCCAAAAAGTTGGAGACCACTGCATTTGCAGTTTTTTTAGACTCTGGGTATGTAGAAACAATAGTACTGTTCATCCGTTTAATATAGACTGCTGTCAATTGTCCATGACTGGCTAAATCTGAACAGACAATACAAAATCAAATTCGTTGGATCAGATCCTACAGTATGGCCTGTCGTAAATGATCATGTTGCAGCAGCACTTCCCCTCCCTCTCTGTCCTCAGCATAAGGACTACTGAACCCTGCATAATGTTGACTGGTGATATTAACCAATAACGACAGATATACATCTCTCTTAGTCTTCATCAGGGTCTCGACAGGGTCCTTCTCCTGTCAGAGAGCAAAGCCAATCTGCTGGATTGATTAAATGAGAGCAGCAGGGCAGAAATGGCCGAATGGAGAATTTCTCTGAGACTGAGGATGACAGAAGAGGGCCAAAGGATCACAACTTGGCATGGACCAGCAATAATAAAGACCCAAAAGTAGATTGAGAAGGTAAAAGAGACCTAGAGTTTCACACTTCATCACAGATCATCACCTTTCTCCTTCACAGGGAGCCGTTATCCTTTAGCTGAGAAGGCATTTCAGGACTGTGTGTGCCCTTTCTCCGTCCACTCCTGCCCTGCTGCTCCACCACAGTTTATGCCCTTTTAACTACTGTCTCCCCATAATAAACAAAACAAGCCCCTACCCTTAACTCAGCAAACTCTCCCTCTACCAACACCACATCGCAGAGCTATTTTAAGATCCTCTGACATGTTTGATACTTTCTGCTGCGCTAACACAAAGGGGATGGGATCGATAGATGATCTGCTTCATTTATTATTAATCAGGCCAGAGAGCAAGAGGGGTGGGAAGTGCGGGAGACAGAAGGGGAAAGGTAGGAGAGACAGGAAAGAGAACAGAAGATCACTCAGAGAGGACAGAGGGGTTGCTGGGTAATGAAGGAGAGTAAGAAGAGAGACGCCCGAGGCCTGCTTCTTTGCATTTCCCCCAGGACCAAAGCAGGAATGCTGGGCAGACAAGGGCTTTAGTCACCAGCACCCCACAATCTGACACTCAAGTCCCTCTGGAAAGAGAACCCATCACTCCAACAAAATACCCTTCAGCTCAACCTCTGAAATGACACCAGTGGTAACCCCTCTCCCAAGTCATCCTATAATTACCCTTCATAATCAGTCCCCTGAAATTAGCCTAATGATAGAACCCACATCTTCTGTGTTTCACTCAAACAGTCTCCAAAGGTCTGGAGAAAAAAAATCACACTGAGAGAGGAGACTGTGAAATAAATGTCCTGAAGTTTCAAAGACAGGCAGATAAAGTGATTTTTTTCATGATAACCTACCAAAATGGCCAGTATACCTGTTCCTTACTGAAACAAATGTATTGTTATAATTATCCCCAGCTCTGAAACTCACCTTGAGGTAACCTGCAGACCTCAGAGACCACCCAGGGTGTACTGACTGACGATATCACTCAAACCACCAGATTTACCTGCGCAGATGAGTAATTGTTGAGGATGTGTTGAGGGTTGCACTTTTTTTAAGAGGGATGGGGGAATATTTCCATCTCAATGTTGTGTACCCGGACTACAAATGAAAAGAAATAAATAACCTGTTTCTTTGACCGTGACGTATTGGGAGACCTGGGTAGCTTCCCTGTGTCTCAAGCCAAAAAATTAATTTAAATAAAAGCAGATGAAGAAGGTAATATGTAGCATCCGTGCTGAGAATCCCCAAGATGGGGAGGAACCTTTTTTTGATGCAGAGCAGCGTCCCGACCACCACCCCGCCCACACACACCACCTCCTTCCTCATCCCTCTGATTACATCGATTCTACCTGCTCCAGGAAGCTTAACTCTCGACGCCACCGTACACCGGGACTGCACTTACCACCAAATAAGGACAGTGAAGTACTAATAATACAAACTCACAGGGCAGAGTTCCCTGACTAACGTTTTCCCCTGCATATAATTAGAATATAATAACAGGAAGGAAAGTTATTACTAAAAAGATAGTGAATCCATGAATAATATTTAATAACTTGTTTACTTTAATTTCATCATGCATGTACAGGCATGAAATGACAACCAGTGCCCCTGAAAATGAAGCTCCACTTCTGGAATTCAAAACATGTAGCTTTTCTGATGCGCAAATGATTTGCAGTACCCTGTTTAGACAGCAGGGGTCACAGTGTCATACAGGCCTCCAGCATCTATTAACTGTCCCATCAGCTCCCAGTGTAATCTATGGCAAACTGTGAAATCTGCCCCAGCTGCAGTAATCCCGCCATATTTCCACAGTGCTGCAATAGTGCTGCAGCAACCCACTCACATGGTAACAACGTGAAAATGTCAAGTTCATTCACAACAGTCTTCTGTTGCACACACACAGACACATGCTCATAATATGTGTGTGTGTGTGTGTGTGTGTGTGTGTGTGTGTGTGTGTGTGTGTGTGTGTGAGAGAGAGAGAGAGAGAGAGGTGCAGCATGCCACCGGCAGGTCATGTTGCTGCTGTTGTTGTCGAGCCAGATACAGATGCACTATGACACACCACGTTACGTAAGTCAATAGGGCACAGATGTGCTTATTAAGGGGGGTTTACAGAGGATGAGACTGACAGTTAATTCTGTCTAGTACCACACATGTATGGTCTGTCTGTAATGCTTTATGATAGGCTAGGGAGGTATGATGCTCGCATGACAAGATCAGAGTGGATAATAATGTGCAGGGACTCGTGCCTCCGCAGTGTTGACTGACAGCTGGAAGGCCCTTATCAATTTAATGTAACTGAGTGAGGATAGGCAGCTGATGTTCCTTCTTTGACCCTCAGTGACAGAGGTGGCCGGCGCCACACTGCCTGCTTCCTTTATCAGAAATCACCCTGCTTTTAGTTTCCTAGGTAGGAGAGGGGACAAAAAGTGGTGGTTGGTTGTGTATCATCATCACCATAGGTATTTCAAATCTTGCCAAATCACAGAATTACATTCCAACATATTCCTGAGACAATTTTGGAAGGAGAGCACTGGTACAAAGTGCATCATGAGTCAATCAGACATAATAGGTTTTGCCTTCCCTAAGTGCGCTTAATTGGCTGCCTGGCAAAGTAGCTGTCTGTACTGTTGCATTTCTGCACTTCATCTCTTTTGTCTTGCTCCAGCCAATTATTCTCTCTGCTACTCTTTCTAATGTTCACATTTTACCCTGTCCTGTGGTAAAAGCAATGCTATCTTGCTTCTGGTGTTGTCCTCTATCTCAATGCGATCCTCAGGTGAGAAGAATAGAAAGGACATTTCATCCTTTCATCAACAGGTCTAACGCTCTTTCTCTCTCTTTATCCCTCTCCTGTCTCTCTGTTTTTCTCACTCTGTCTATCACACACAAGTATCACAGGCCTGCACAGATCACAAACAAATTGTGCCATTGTCCTTTAAGTGTTTTTTTTTTTGTCATTCTAGCGAAGATGTTCCGATCAAGTCCGATCTGATGCTTACATTTATCATAAATGCTGATTAAGTATGTGACTCACCTTGTTTTTCACTAGCTACTTGATCACTATACTGAAGATCTTGGTTTGAAACTATTACCTTCAGTTTCCTGATATGATTTACAGTGGGGGAAAAAAGTATTTGACCCCTTGCTGATTTTGCAGGTTTGCCCACTTACAAAGAATGCAACAATCTACAATTTTAATCATATGTACATTCTAACAGTGAAAGACAGAATCCCAAAGAAAATTCCAGAAAATCACATCATATGAATTTATTAAAATTGATAACCATCTGATGAGGAAAAACAAGTATTTGACCCCTTACCAAACAGCAAGTATTCTGGCTCCTACAAGCCAGTTAGTCTTTCTTTAAGACACAGCCCCAATCCCAACCAATTATCTA
>NC_060172.1:27503159-27509900 GCF_021292245.1 Micropterus dolomieu
CTGAAGAAGAAGCACATCAAGGTTCTGGAGTGGCCTAGCCAGTCTCCAGACCTGAATCCAATTGAAAATCTTTGGAGGGAGCTTAAAATTCGAGTTGCCAGGTGACAACCTCGGAACCTGAATGATTTGGAGGCTGTCTGCAGGGAGGAGTGGGCCAACATCCCTGCCGAAATGTGCACAAACCTTGTCACCAACTATAAAAACCGTTTGACATCTGTGCTGGCCAATAATGGCTTTTCTACAAAATATTAACATGCTGTTTGTCCAGGGGGTCAAATACTTGTTTTTCCTCATCAGATGGTTATCAATTTTAATAAATTCATATGATGTGATTTTCTGGAATTTTCTTTGGGATTCTGTCTTTCACTGTTAGAATGTACATATGATTAAAATTATAGATCGTTGCATTCTTTGTAAGTGGGCAAACCTGCAAAATCAGCAAGGGGTCAAATACTTTTTTCCCCCACTGTAAATGAAAGTAGGGCTGGGCAATAAAACAATAATTATTGCAATATAATTTCCTCAATAAAAATATAACAAAGGTTTAATAAATATTTGATTTAATTAATTTGAATCGCAAACAAATTAGCACTTTATTTTAATTTTACTCATACATGTAAGTTAAAAAATATTTTGTTATATTGATTTGAAAGTTCTACCTCGGATTTGTGAAGTGATCCACTGTTTGGCAAGTGTCTGCCATGTACTGACCATAAAGAGAAGTTTTAAACCACAATCAACCATCTGGTTTGTTCAACTTTCACTCAGCAGCAAAAATCCACCTTTAAACATGAAAGAAATACTGATTTGACATTTATAGTGATAATTATTGATAACAAACGATGTGATTTTTGTTATCGTGATAACATATTTGGCCATATTGCCCAGCCCTAAATAAAAGTTCAACTGGGAGAACGCATCTCCTGATGTTAGGGAAAGGGATGACAAGTTGTTAGAACTACGGAAACACAGAAACAAACAAACTTTTGTCGAGCACAGACACAGGCTGCAGAGATTACTGTAAGTTTGACCTGGAATTAATGTTAACTAGTGACAGCTGATGTGACCCGGCGGCACCAACATTTGTCATTTTAACTAGTGCGAGTGACGGACAGCCCTGGCTTTCTACACTACGCTTTACTAAGAAAGTGGAAGGAGACAGTGTATTTTGCCAAACTCCCTCTCTGAACTCACTGAGTCGCTCACCGGTGCGCACAAACCATGTTTTTACATCACACACTCTAATTTTCACTTACAGTAGATATGCAGTGGAATGTTCGCACTGTAGAGACGGACGGTTGTGGTAAAGGAGAGCAGCACTGCAACACTAGCCGGCTGAGGGGAACAAAACACAGTACAGTCATGTAAAGACAGGATTGGAAGTTGATCGGCTTTATTTTGGCCAATACCTATCCTTTAAAATATGGCTCGACATCTCAAATTCTAGCCATTTACTGACCAATGACTCAAAATTGATATTGTACAGTCTGTCGGGACCTTTTTTAAAATGTAAAGAGGCGATTTACACACCTAAATCTTGACTGGCACAAAACTGTTTCTGTGAAAACTTGCCTGTCAACAATCATATCAGCCTCCTTCAGCACAAGCCTTTTCCTCTCTCTCTTTCACACACTCTCCCTGTCTATGAGGAGTTTTCCAGAGCACATAGATTATAAAATGGGGCACGAATGAGCCAGGCTCTATTTTTATATCAGGATCAGCCATTTCCTGTTGTCAGCTACAGGTAGTGAGGCTGAGATTTATGTCTCAGACAAAGCAGCAGTGGACTTAGTCTGCTCGTCTGCTCAGGCCCCACATCCTGACCATCTACATCTGTGTGCGGGGGGCGTGAGTAAGGGATTCAGGGAAAATCTGCTTTAGAATCTGAGTTATTCAGGAGAGAACAACCAAATTACCAAAAAACCAAACTATGTATATGCAAGAAGATGAGAAAATAGCTGTAAGGAAGCTACTTGTCACTCTGTCAGTCAGCTCAGCTTTTCTGAGACTGACATAAGTGATGAGCTTATGTATCGTAAATGAAAACATTCCTTGTCTGTGTCACGCACTCTCTTGGCATGCTGTTTAAATCTAAAAGCAAATATGAACCTGCTCTCAGAGCACAGAGAGATGCATAAAGGGCCATATCATGCCACCTGCACACTCTACTACACCAACAAATTAGTACTCAGATACACGATAGACAATAACGTGGGGTCATAAAATCATACATGCATGATATTTCACAAGAAGGCAGCTGTTCTGTTGTACAGCACCTATATCAATTCATTCTTGGAAATCTAAGTGTGTGTGTGTGTGTGTGAAAGAGAGAGAGAGAGAGGGAAATCTCTGAAAGAGGCCAGTGTGGGATTCAGTACAGCTATTGACTGGTGCTGAGGAAATCCCTTCTCCTCTCACGGCAAGGCACCAAAGTCTGCTGCATGCTAATCAGGGGCTCAGAAGATAATAGGAGATAACGCATTTGCCATAATTCAAGATTTAACTCTCACATGTACAGATGATGCTCTCCCCTTCACGTCTCATGTGCATAAAAGGGTTCCTGCATTCACAGCTTTATTATATTATATTTTTAGAGGGCTCTCGCATCACAAACATTGCTTTTTGTCCGATAAACTGCACATTAATAGCCTGATTACTGTTATTTAGCAGCACATGTATAACTTTATTACTATTGTGCAGTTATCTTATATCAGAATTGGATAGATAACATTGGCAGCCACAATATGGTGTAACTAGTCAAAACTTCCTGTAACAGTCATGTATTATTAACCATGTGGTTATGGTTAAGTGATTGGACACTGATGACATGTTACTAATGTTATAAGCACTGTCCAGGGTGCTGATCAAACTGCTCGTCCTGAAAGATTCACTAGAGGCCGAGAGGGGCGTCAACACGGCCTTGATCAAAAATGTGTGGTTTTACACGATGATCATGCTAAAGCAATGTTACAAGCGCTGTCCACATGCTGGTCCAACTGCGTACCCCAAAGCGGTATGTAGCGCAGTCCAAGGGCACCGCCCAGTGAGTGCACGAGTGCTTAATCTTTTTAGATTTAGACAATTAGACAAAACAAGTTGTGATAGTAACACTGTCATGGGAATTGCACTCCAGAGTTCCTCATCTCTCTTTTCATCCTCCTGATGCTGCTTCACACATTTCTACACACAATATTCTCTTCCGTTGCAATACGTCTGTGCAACACACACCAATAATGCACATGTAAATATCTGCCACATTGTTCTTTCTTTGCAAATAATTGTATTTTTTTCTGTTATTATTCTTATATAACTTGAATTTGTGTATTCCATATTTATATGTTTCTACATTTATTCAGCTGTTTGTTTGTCTATGTGTAGCACCTTATCACCAAAGCAAATTCCTAGAATGTGTAAAACACAATGAAGCTCCTTCTGATTCTGATTTAGTGTCTGACCATTGTAATATTATTATCTACTCAATTGAAAAGTCACCTGATTTAATGTATGTTAATGTAATAAATCAATCAGGCCATTGTTTTTTTTTCACCTGCACCTGATTACTGATTGCATTTTACTCTTTGTCTTTTTCTCCATCTAATTTAGAATCTCATATATTTCAGGCATTAGTTGATTACTAACTGCAGAACTTGGTCACAATCATTATGTCAACATGCTTGCTAACATTCAGCCGTGGTTGGCCTGAAAATGCCTTGCACCTTAGTAATATTTAGTTTTACACCCACTCAGTATCCATTCCTTCCTCCCCTCCTGTCTTCCCAAAACTAATTGGAATACTCATGCAGGTAGTCTAACAGGTTGTCACCCTATCTCCCACCTCTCTGTGTCTCACCTCTCGCTCACACACACTCATGCACACGTATTTTTTTTTTTACTATATGGCACTGCCTATGCTAAAGCAACTAGTTTCCTGTTTTCATGTTTGACGAGTGGCCATTTATGTGTGTGTACTCAGGTACACATATATAAAGGACACATACATGTATCACATACTGTGTAACTTATGTGAAAATGGTAAAATATGGTCCCCAGTAGTTTATGAGACTTGAGTCCTTACACTGTATACTGTATATTATCCTGAAGTATGAGAGACACTAAACTAAAAGTCCAACTGATAGCTGAACCCTTAAAATCCAAAATGACAGTAGATGTTGAAGCTCTGATTGGTATCCCCCCTTTGAATCCCATGTCAGTGATGTCGCTAGGTAGTAGCTTGTCTACTGTAGAGATATCAGCAAGACATGTAGCTTTAATCCCAAACTGGACACTTACCATCTTACTAAAACCAGAGCAATCATATTTGGGTTTTCACTGAGATTTTCTGTCACAGCAACATGTTTTGTTTTATAACAAAGTGGTTTATGATCAAATGGAAATGAGTTTCATCTATGTGCACATCACTGATCTGTAGGGCGTACTTACCGAGGTATAGAGGTATCCTTCACTATTCATGGCAAGGTATAACCCTGTCTTTGCCCCCTGGATTGCCACAATCCGTAGTCCCACCGGAATTAAATTAAACTGTGCTAAAATGGGGTAGAAAGTAGGAGAGATAGGGCATGACAAAAAGAGAGAGAGAAAAGAAAGTCAGAGACTATTGTGAAACTGAGATATAATAGTGTATAGCACCAGAGTAGACATTTCTGTCCTCATTGTATTAGGCTGAATGGCTGCAGTGTCACTGCTGCATGCTATATCACTCTAAGCACAAATGGTGTGACCTCTCAGAATTTATGTTTATGTAAACACAACACCATGTCACCTTCACTATGCTTTACACTGCCTCTAAACCTGCATGATAATAGAGGTGTTCTGCCACACAAAATGGAGCTTAGACAGTGGAAAAGTGAATAGATAAATACATACAGTATCTGGGTTAGTTAAACTACTCTGTACTTGTTATAATAAAAGACTCATCAAGAAATAATATAGGTTGTTCAATAAATAAATCTTTCAAACTACACTCTGAAAAGGGGCCCATGTCTGTTTCTGGAAGGTCAAATAGGCATATACAAAGACACAACACTGGGAAGAGAATACTGCACAGTTCCTGGTTTGAAAACCAAATTCAGAAGGTCAGGATGAACATTCATATCATCTCAATGGTGGCAGTATCTCACTTTGAGGCACTTTGAGCCCAGGCAACAGCCTTGCTTTATTGGTTTATAAAGTTCAAATGCTGAGTTATGGATCCAATCAGAATCAGTATCTGTGATTCTAACACAGTGTGGCTTTTCTGTATATGAGCATTAAATTGCAAAAGTTTGACAGGCAGTTTGACGAGATATTCCTCCCTATTAAAAGACAAAAATAATAGTACAAGTTGGAACAAATTTGACAGATGAGCTGACGAAATACTAACTTTTGCCTTGACTCTTCAGCCACAGGGCCCCTATAGCACAGTTTGACACCTACTGTGGTTCTCTTTTGCTCAGTGTGTACAGTACAACACTAACTTTGCCAAAGTTGGAGATTTGGTTACCAGTGAGGGAATGCTTGAGCTATGTAATGGTGAAAGCTGCAGGTGTTCCTTTCAATATGGCTTCTACTCAGCTATTTTAGTGGTGCTAGAGACTAGACTGTGAATATTTTTTTAATAAAAATTACATGACCGCAAGCAAAAACATGTAGGCTATAGACATGAACACACACACACACACACACTCACAAAATGAGCTGCTTTCATCCCTTGTGCTGTCCATGGTGCCGTCAGGCTGCATCTGCAGGTAGTATCCATGTTGGCTGTATAGTCGGGTAACAATGCCCTTCAGCTGTGGCTCTGCAAGGGAGCACAGGAAAACAACATTGTATTAGGCAGGTGCCGTGACCAGAGGTCGAGAGCAGAGATGACATTCACTAATTTACAGAACCTGAAAACAGAAAAGGCTTAGTCAAATATGTCAGAGATTAAACCACAGAGTTTAGTGTTAATTACCAAATGTTAGCATGCCAACACACTAAACTAAGACATGACAATGTTAAACATTATAACATCCATCAGCATATCAAGATTGTCATTGTGAGCATGTTGTTTAGTTCTTCTTAGAAGTTAGCCATTTCTCTCTAGCGGAGGGAAAATATAAAAATATTCAGCACAAAAAATTAGGGCTGCAGCTTACTCAAAGCTTCTATAGATTATTTCACAGATTCATCGATGCGTCGTTTAAGTACTTTTCCTTGGTGGCGCCCCACCCCCCACCCTCCCAAACGCCTACTGCAACATCCAGCCAATGAGAGCAGGCAGCTACTTTTTCACCGATCAGTCACGTAGTGTGAACGCCACAACGGCTTCAAGAATCCCCTCACAAGACGGCAAGTTGTGTAGTCTGAACTGCACGGCCATCGGCCGACGCTGAAAGTCGTGTAGTCTGCACGAGCCTTAACTTGCAGCTCCCGACAGATAACTCTTGACTGCGACGTTACAACCCAAACTCACGGCTTAACCAGGAGAACAACAAATACACGTGTGTACATTTTCAGCTGAGGATTGCGGCTTACTTTGGCTAGCCTTCAACTCAACAGTCAATCATGATTTCGGTTAAATGCTAAAGTTGCTGTTACCGTTACCTTGTCTGTGGTCCGCTGGCAGAACACCGGGTGCTTTCTGATCAGGCGCTGTTGGGCTGTTGCGAGGCCACATAAGTTTCATTTTGATGGTGGACGGACTGTGACATTACAGAGTTGTTGTTTTCTTTTAGCTTTAAATAATCCCATACTTTGGAC
>NC_060172.1:27510000-27517306 GCF_021292245.1 Micropterus dolomieu
ACACACACACACACACACACTCACAAAATGAGCTGCTTTCATCCCTTGTGCTGTCCATGGTGCCGTCAGGCTGCATCTGCAGGTAGTATCCATGTTGGCTGTATAGTCGGGTAACAATGCCCTTCAGCTGTGGCTCTGCAAGGGAGCACAGGAAAACAACATTGTATTAGGCAGGTGCCGTGACCAGAGGTCGAGAGCAGAGATGACATTCACTAATTTACAGAACCTGAAAACAGAAAAGGCTTAGTCAAATATGTCAGAGATTAAACCACAGAGTTTAGTGTTAATTACCAAATGTTAGCATGCCAACACACTAAACTAAGACATGACAATGTTAAACATTATAACATCCATCAGCATATCAAGATTGTCATTGTGAGCATGTTGTTTAGTTCTTCTTAGAAGTTAGCCATTTCTCTCTAGCGGAGGGAAAATATAAAAATATTCAGCACAAAAAATTAGGGCTGCAGCTTACTCAAAGCTTCTATAGATTATTTCACAGATTCATCGATGCGTCGTTTAAGTACTTTTCCTTGGTGGCGCCCCACCCCCCACCCTCCCAAACGCCTACTGCAACATCCAGCCAATGAGAGCAGGCAGCTACTTTTTCACTGCAAAACACTTTACTCCCCTCCAGCTCTCTCTGTAGCACAGATGATCCCTGTTACCTGTGTGTGCTAATCCATTGTTTCACCCATATTTTTTTGTCTTTATAATCGCTATATTTATAATAACAAACAGCTGTTTCGTGTTCAGGATTGCTCATTTCCCATTTCACATTACAGTGTCAGGTGACACAGCCGCTGCCAGCTCGTGTAGTGCGTGACCCCCTGTCACAGATCAGTCACGTAGTGTGAACGCCACAACGACTTCAAGAATCCCCTCACAAGACGGCAAGTTGTGTAGTCTGAACTGCACGGCCATCGGCCGACGCTGAAAGTCGTGTAGTCTGCACGAGCCTTAACTTGCAGCTCCCGACAGATAACTCTTGACTGCGACGTTACAACCCAAACTCACGGCTTAACCAGGAGAACAACAAATACACGTGTGTACATTTTCAGCTGAGGATTGCGGCTTACTTTGGCTAGCCTTCAACTCAACAGTCAATCATGATTTCGGTTAAATGCTAAAGTTGCTGTTACCGTTACCTTGTCTGTGGTCCGCTGGCAGAACACCGGGTGCTTTCTGATCAGGCGCTGTTGGGCAGTTGCGAGGCCACATAAGTTTCATTTTGATGGTGGACGGACTGTGACATTACAGAGTTGTTGTTTTCTTTTAGCTTTAAATAATCCCATACTTTGGACACTTTCTTCTTTGTCCCTCGCTATTTTCTCTCTCTTCCTCCACTTTGCAAACAGCTCCATCATAATCACGTCGCGTTCACAGCGTAAGAATGATTTGCGACAGTAATAGTGTCCGTGTGAAACAGTGTGCTGTATATGGATTAAACAAAGCCTCCATGCAAAGAATTTGCATCGATGCATTTTAGGAATCGATTTAATTGATAAATCGTTTCAGCCCTACAATAAATACAGTTTGGGTTTTCATTATTCAATACAAACTTCTTAGTTAATTAGCGAATTGCCCAAGGTACAGATTCAGACTAATTCACTTAACACTGGGAATGTATGAGCCAAACTGGGAATGTATGAGCCTAACAAATCAGAAATTAGTAATTCAACTAACTGATGAAGAAAATGCATGTATAAATTAAGCTATCACATCAGTCTGCTGTCTTGCTACCAGTGGTATTTATAGCAAGATCTGGGGCCTTCAGAGAAGTCAAGCGAGAGAGTTAGTCTGTCTCCCGCTAAATAAAAGATGTATAATCAAGGTGGCTGGGTGGAGGAAGAGAGGATGGAGGGTGAATCGAGAGGCTGAATGTTTCATGAGTCCCTGCAGCCTACTTTGCGTTCATTTAAGAAACGGACGGAATATTTGCAGCAGCTCTCAGACATCAACAGTGCTTCTCTCAATTACACAAACCACTCTCTGCATTATGGAAATCTAAGTTGTCTCCGGAGCTCAGCACCTCGCTGCCTCAGCCACACTACTCCCCTGTCTGAGTTTAAAGCTCAGTTGTTGAGGCTGGTGAGTGAACTGACCAGTCTCCTTCAGCGCATATTTAATAAGGGAGTTGAAACGTGGAATGAGCAGTTCATGGCAGCCAATGGAGGACTGAGGGCCGCCTGGGAGTTCCCCCTCTGCTAAACCTCGCCCATGTCCTCACTCACACTCCCCAGAGAAGAACCTAGGGCACTGCGCAATCTGCCTGTCTTCTTCGGCAAGAGAGAGGCAGAAGATGCAGGGATGGGATCTGTAGGACAGTTTCCCAAAGGAAGTGTGCCAGGGTTGAGGCATCAGTGAAACTGTGACCTACTCCCATTGTTACAAGCAAGCATCTGTAGCACTCCCTATCCTCTCTCTTTCAAAGCTGCTTTTCAAAACATTTCAGTGTCTCTACTCCTGCACTTTGTTCTTCTTCCCTCCCCTTTTCCATGTCATACCCTTTCAGTTATGTACGCCTTCATCCCACCTAATAATTTCATACATCATCCAATCAGAGGAGGGAAGCCGTTCATTACTTGTCCCCACAGATGCAACACAGCGAGATGAGAGAGAGTGAGAAAGAAAGGGAAATGGGAGGATCAGGGAGGAGAGAAGTGAGCAGAGGGACGGCAGGGGAACAGAGAGAATGAGATGACACTGTTATTTCATCAAGAGTGACGGCTGTATGTGCTAGAGAAAAAGTGCATTTAGGCCGAAATTCAATAGACAGCTTGTGCAATATGGCTGCAATCAAAACTCCCATGCTCGGTGTCAGGGGCACTAAAACTAATGTTTCACTTAGAGCTGGCTCTGACTTCAACATCCTCATCCTCCAACACACAATAAATTCTGATCCAGTGTAATAAAAGCATGCTCCCAGCTGAAACCATGACACATGCATTAGAGATTCATACATAATAAAACAAAAAAACAGCTCCGGGGGAGTCTTGCATACAAATATTGCAACTATGAAGTATTTAGGTCCAAAGTCACATTTTTTGGTTCTCTAAAAGTCATTGTCCTCCTGAATTGCACTCATGTTTCCCTACTGAGACTAAATTATGAAGTTGCAGACATTTAGAACTGGGAGGTACATGTCAATACGTCGCCATAATAGGGTTTTATAATCTTTACTGTAAACTGACAGAACAGTTCTATTAGAAGGAGTCATAAATAAGGCTCATAAAACCACTTTTGTGTCATTACTATGATCAACATACACAGCTGTATATGCCTGTATCTACCTTAATCTTTCTTGACTTTCATTTCTTACAAATTTGCTGGAGAAGATTGATGAGGGAATCCCAACCCTTTTACAAATTTAATAAGAACCAATCATTCTTGATTTAGGTTTAGTGAGTCAGGTCCACAGGATCAGGATGCTGACTGGTATAGACTGAAATATTCTATATTATCTATAACATAATACTAAATCCACCTTTTTGAGTTAGTAAATTACATTTTTATCATTTGATCCTGGTTTGATTTTTGCTGACAGTAATTCTCTCATAGATTTTGCACAGATTTCTTGGGGTCTAGAGATCAACAGATAAATCGACAATATATATAACTTACAAACTCAAAGAAAGTGGATTTAGTGCAAAATTAGTCTTCTTTTCGTGTACGCCTGGATCTACTGTAATATTCTAAAGCTCTCTTTTGGCTGTAACCGTCGACTACTACAAGGCTTTTAACAACATGCAAATTAACAAAACTGTGCATAACACTGACTCGACTCAGTGTCATCAAATAGAAACACTACATCCCCATGCGTATTCTACCAACTGCTCCCCTCTCGCTGTCTTGACAGCATCTGTGTCTGCATAATATATATAATGTCTACACACACGCACGCACACGCACACACGCGCGCGCGCGCACACACACACACACACACACTTTTTCTGCCTTGTTGTTAATGTTGCAGGATGTTGGCTTTAGGAGTGAAAACATCAAGGCTTCAACAAACATGTCACTTTGTTGCATAAGTAACTGTTTCATCAAAAAAAGGAGTAAAATACAGTGCAAGACACAAAAACACAAACACACATCTCTTTTAAAGGTTGGAAAACATATTCTATAAACAAGACCCAGTACTGAAGGATATTTTCTTAATATCATTAACAATGCTTTCCATTCACATGTAGAATGTTTTATACAGAATAGTATGGCGTCTGTATATATGGCACTGACTTGGAACATAGCTTTTTTTTTTACCTTTCTGCTGCAGCAGATAAATGAAAGGGGTACTTGAGAGATTTTCTATTGCATTTCAATGAATAAATTCTCAAGAGAGAGATTTTAAACATTAAAAACAATGGTCAAAATTGAAACAGCAGAGGCAGAGAAATTCCTGACTTTTAGTCCCTATTATGGCTCAAACTCCAAAACCATCCTACATTTCCCATGATGCAACTGGACAGCATCTTTCATTAGATTTTTCTGACTCCTAAACGCCTACTTCTTTCAAACCCCCCCAGTTTCTGATTGCAACACCAGCATTAACCCTGATGACATGGCAAGGGTTATTTATTCAAACCTCGCAAAGCTCTGGTGTGGCCCTCCAGAGCCACAGCAGACATTATACAAGTGTTTTCACAGGCTGAGTAGTACTCCCCGTGACAACTAAACTGAACTTCATCTGTAAAATCGCTGGAGTGGTTTGCGTCCAAGCCACATAAGAGTGAGCACACATTACTAGGGAAGCCAACTTTCCTTCCCCTTCATAAGCCCCGGAGAAGTACACTGACAGATAGTGACACACTGTGACAGGAGTCTACCTCTGGTTGGATTAGCAAAGCACACAGAGTTGTTTACATGAGCAAAAAGCCTGTGTTTGTATCATGAGGATGCGTAGTGTGCACATGTAGTCTCTACTGCTCCACGGGGGTAAACAGAGAGGATGATAACTCGGAAAGCTACTGACTCAAAGGTCATGTTTAGTGATTTGGGAATGTTAGGGCATAGCCTACTTGGATTCAAACAGTAAGAGCGTATTTTATATGGCAGGGAGCCAAAAGCAATCATAGTTTTATAAGACCATAACCCAAACTAATTTAATATTTGAAGTCAGGCAGCTTCTATTGCACTGGTGGAAGGTACCTAAGTACAATTTTGAGGTATAAGAACTTCTTCTAATCCACCACATTTCAAAGAGAAATATTGTCATTTTCACTGCCTACATTCATCTGACAGCTGTAGTTACAAGTAACTTTTCAGATTAATATTTTACGTAAAAAAAACCAAACATATAATACGCTTATAAAATGTGCTTTAAAAATCTGTGTCTAGTTGGGGCCCCTTGTCACATTTCAGATGTCAATGAATAGCTAGCTGTTCCATTTAAAAAAAACTGTTAAAGGCACAAATAGCTTAGAGATAAATCCCAAAAAGGACAACAAAAGTATATCAGAGCTCATACTCCATTAATCACCGCACAACCCTTCAGATTTATCTTGTGAAATGTGTCCAAAGAGACAAAGTCAAACGGCTTGTTTGACCTGACTAAACCCGAAGATGTTTAATTTACCACCAGGAGCTTGAAACAGAACCTTTGTCTTTTTTTCTTGACAAATGACTGCAAGGATTCACTGATTATCAAAATAGTCTTAACAATTCAGAAGAGCCTTGGTGATTTGACATTCATGTGACGCAGAAATGTGAATCCACCTGAGGGGTTTAAAATGGCCTTTTTGTTTTTGCATGAAAGTGAAAAGGGAGAAAATGCACCCTCAAGTACTCATGACTGAAAAGGGAGTAGGTTGACATTGAAATTGTGGTGGGAATAAAACCTGTTGTGCTCAGAGTGGTGGAAGGGATGTTTAACTTAACTCAGATTAACAGGCTTAGATTCCCAACTCATGCTAAATATTCTTCTGTGAGCAAAGTATTACATTTTACTCAGGTTTTCTGAAAAAATCGACCATGACCATTCAGTAAATGGATCAGCACTGAGTGAAAAAATCTTCTCTCTTGAGCCAATTGAGAATGCTCATAATCATTATTAATCCTACCATATGTGTCCTATCCCATGTGAGTCATCTTGCGTGAGGTGCATCCCTTTTCTGTTTTCTTTAAAAGAAAGGCAGGGAGTGCACATTATCTTTCAGGCTGAGCATGCCTGCGTCTCCCTTGCAGAACTTTCACTATAGCTGCGCCAGAAACACAACCTGCAGCCTCGACAGTTCTGGGTATTTCCCGTGGAGAGGAGGGGTGTGACTACATTCAGCACTCCTGGGACACGTGTGGGCTTGAGTGACAGAAAACATTCGCTGATCCAGGTCAGTGGAGTGTGGGTCAAAGCGAGCTCCCTGTCTGTTTATGTACATCAGGTGTTGTCAGCGCACGCGGCGACATGTTGACTCGTCAGCAGGCCCGTTTTCAAGTGACCTCTCCACACATGAACGAATATATGACTTGCAGTTGACAAGCAGGAAAGCAATATAGGCTCCACCTAACGATGACCTTTTTCTAAGGACTAATTTATTTGTGATTACTCAAAACATTTTTACTCGATTAATATGACAATTTATCCAATATAAATATCAAAAACTTGTCTCATTCATAACTCAACATTTTATTCAATCACCCTGAAAAAGAGGCACATAAAGCACATTAGAATAATAATAATAGTGGCTTATTTTAAATTGAGTCACTGCTGTGTTATGATATCAATAATAATAACAGATGCAATCTGTCAGATGCCTGCTCAGAAAAATACTGGACCTGAAATTCAAAAAGATTGCTGTGACACAGGTTATTCAAAAACTGTATGTCAACCCTTTTCCTGAACTGGATAATCAGTATTTTTGCTGAAGTACTTGACTGAAAACATAAAATGGTTTATGGATTGGATTTATTTTATCTCAGGAGTAAAATAATCTCTGGCAAATGTATTTTTGCGTCAGTGTGGAGCAAAGAAAATAAAAATATTTACAGACTGTAGCAACAGTAAGAAATTACTTGCATGTAACAGCTATTAAGAAAATCAAGTGACTACGACATACAGAAACACATTCCTTGTGTTGACAATCCTAATGTTGATTGTCAATGTGTGCAGACAAAAAGTATACAGGATTAGCAGTGCTGACTTGCTGCCGTCATGATGCGCCATTTCAGTCTAAAATACTCCCCAACCTCAGACGGTCGAAGGCGACGTCGTTAAGCTGCAGCTTATTCTCTGAAGGGAAGACCGAGTGCAGCAACGCGTTGACAAATCAACATATTTGACTGACCCCAGCCTTACTGAATATGCGCA
>NC_060172.1:27517406-27690978 GCF_021292245.1 Micropterus dolomieu
GATTGCAACACCAGCATTAACCCTGATGACATGGCAAGGGTTATTTATTCAAACCTCGCAAAGCTCTGGTGTGGCCCTCCAGAGCCACAGCAGACATTATACAAGTGTTTTCACAGGCTGAGTAGTACTCCCCGTGACAACTAAACTGAACTTCATCTGTAAAATCGCTGGAGTGGTTTGCGTCCAAGCCACATAAGAGTGAGCACACATTACTAGGGAAGCCAACTTTCCTTCCCCTTCATAAGCCCCGGAGAAGTACACTGACAGATAGTGACACACTGTGACAGGAGTCTACCTCTGGTTGGATTAGCAAAGCACACAGAGTTGTTTACATGAGCAAAAAGCCTGTGTTTGTATCATGAGGATGCGTAGTGTGCACATGTAGTCTCTACTGCTCCACGGGGGTAAACAGAGAGGATGATAACTCGGAAAGCTACTGACTCAAAGGTCATGTTTAGTGATTTGGGAATGTTAGGGCATAGCCTACTTGGATTCAAACAGTAAGAGCGTATTTTATATGGCAGGGAGCCAAAAGCAATCATAGTTTTATAAGACCATAACCCAAACTAATTTAATATTTGAAGTCAGGCAGCTTCTATTGCACTGGTGGAAGGTACCTAAGTACAATTTTGAGGTATAAGAACTTCTTCTAATCCACCACATTTCAAAGAGAAATATTGTCATTTTCACTGCCTACATTCATCTGACAGCTGTAGTTACAAGTAACTTTTCAGATTAATATTTTACGTAAAAAAAACCAAACATATAATACGCTTATAAAATGTGCTTTAAAAATCTGTGTCTAGTTGGGGCCCCTTGTCACATTTCAGATGTCAATGAATAGCTAGCTGTTCCATTTAAAAAAAACTGTTAAAGGCACAAATAGCTTAGAGATAAATCCCAAAAAGGACAACAAAAGTATATCAGAGCTCATACTCCATTAATCACCGCACAACCCTTCAGATTTATCTTGTGAAATGTGTCCAAAGAGACAAAGTCAAACGGCTTGTTTGACCTGACTAAACCCGAAGATGTTTAATTTACCACCAGGAGCTTGAAACAGAACCTTTGTCTTTTTTTCTTGACAAATGACTGCAAGGATTCACTGATTATCAAAATAGTCTTAACAATTCAGAAGAGCCTTGGTGATTTGACATTCATGTGACGCAGAAATGTGAATCCACCTGAGGGGTTTAAAATGGCCTTTTTGTTTTTGCATGAAAGTGAAAAGGGAGAAAATGCACCCTCAAGTACTCATGACTGAAAAGGGAGTAGGTTGACATTGAAATTGTGGTGGGAATAAAACCTGTTGTGCTCAGAGTGGTGGAAGGGATGTTTAACTTAACTCAGATTAACAGGCTTAGATTCCCAACTCATGCTAAATATTCTTCTGTGAGCAAAGTATTACATTTTACTCAGGTTTTCTGAAAAAATCGACCATGACCATTCAGTAAATGGATCAGCACTGAGTGAAAAAATCTTCTCTCTTGAGCCAATTGAGAATGCTCATAATCATTATTAATCCTACCATATGTGTCCTATCCCATGTGAGTCATCTTGCGTGAGGTGCATCCCTTTTCTGTTTTCTTTAAAAGAAAGGCAGGGAGTGCACATTATCTTTCAGGCTGAGCATGCCTGCGTCTCCCTTGCAGAACTTTCACTATAGCTGCGCCAGAAACACAACCTGCAGCCTCGACAGTTCTGGGTATTTCCCGTGGAGAGGAGGGGTGTGACTACATTCAGCACTCCTGGGACACGTGTGGGCTTGAGTGACAGAAAACATTCGCTGATCCAGGTCAGTGGAGTGTGGGTCAAAGCGAGCTCCCTGTCTGTTTATGTACATCAGGTGTTGTCAGCGCACGCGGCGACATGTTGACTCGTCAGCAGGCCCGTTTTCAAGTGACCTCTCCACACATGAACGAATATATGACTTGCAGTTGACAAGCAGGAAAGCAATATAGGCTCCACCTAACGATGACCTTTTTCTAAGGACTAATTTATTTGTGATTACTCAAAACATTTTTACTCGATTAATATGACAATTTATCCAATATAAATATCAAAAACTTGTCTCATTCATAACTCAACATTTTATTCAATCACCCTGAAAAAGAGGCACATAAAGCACATTAGAATAATAATAATAGTGGCTTATTTTAAATTGAGTCACTGCTGTGTTATGATATCAATAATAATAACAGATGCAATCTGTCAGATGCCTGCTCAGAAAAATACTGGACCTGAAATTCAAAAAGATTGCTGTGACACAGGTTATTCAAAAACTGTATGTCAACCCTTTTCCTGAACTGGATAATCAGTATTTTTGCTGAAGTACTTGACTGAAAACATAAAATGGTTTATGGATTGGATTTATTTTATCTCAGGAGTAAAATAATCTCTGGCAAATGTATTTTTGCGTCAGTGTGGAGCAAAGAAAATAAAAATATTTACAGACTGTAGCAACAGTAAGAAATTACTTGCATGTAACAGCTATTAAGAAAATCAAGTGACTACGACATACAGAAACACATTCCTTGTGTTGACAATCCTAATGTTGATTGTCAATGTGTGCAGACAAAAAGTATACAGGATTAGCAGTGCTGACTTGCTGCCGTCATGATGCGCCATTTCAGTCTAAAATACTCCCCAACCTCAGACGGTCGAAGGCGACGTCGTTAAGCTGCAGCTTATTCTCTGAAGGGAAGACCGAGTGCAGCAACGCGTTGACAAATCAACATATTTGACTGACCCCAGCCTTACTGAATATGCGCAATCAAATAGTAAGTCACATTTACCTCTGCCAGTGCTCAAAAAGGTTCACATTAACGCATGTTATTGCAGGCATTGTGTAACTGGTAGTGTAATTCTATGTAACTGTTTAAGTCAGTGGTTCAAGTACCTCTAAACCAGTGGTTCTCAAACTGGGTGACGTGCCCCTCTGTGGTAGTATGGAGGCACTGCAAGGGGGGCATGGATGACCAGGGTAAAAATAAGAAGTGGAATTAAGTTGAATGAACTTGATTTATTTGATGCTATCATACTAATCTGAATCATTTATTTTATTTCAATCAAATTCAACTTGGATCCCTTTTCATTTGTTGCTCCCCCAATATTGGTTAATGATTGATAAGAATTCAGTCTGTTTACGTGTGCTGGGGGGCTTTTTGAGAACCACTGCCCTAAACTGACACACCGACCCCGCTTATCTGATAGGATTTTTGCTTTTAAATGTTTTATTGAAGAAAGTGTATGAAACTGAAGACCAACATAGTCATACATTCTGTCCAGGGGTCCCCGGTCCTCACTTTTAGAAACAAGAAGTTAAACTTAACACTAGTCACATAGTTGATGCACAAGTATGATTTTCTTGTGCTTCTATTACCGTATTTTGGAGAGAAATATTTTATTAGCATTTATTTTGAGAAACCGATTATAAAGTAAGTGTTACAAGTTTTGTAAAAGCAGGAGATTATAGTGATATGTTTTGTTTTTAAAATTGGGTTTGCCTCTAATCCCAGCAGTTACCACTGCACGGTCTACACAGGGGTGCCCCTCATCAATTTCCATCCGGCACCGATAATCATTTTAAAAATCACCTGGGGGAGATTGGAGGCTAGCGTTACAGTACAGCCATTCACACCGCAATTATGTGCATATCTGTATAAATGAGGTCAATGCACATTAGAACCCAAGGTAATCACTTCATGCATCAGGGCTGCCATCAAGGACACTTAAACCCTTCGCTGCAGTGTAATTGTTCTGAAAAATAAGCAGTGGTTGAGGTTTATCGCTAATCAGAGTAGTGTATAGCTCTGTGTTGATTATCATTACACTAATGTATTTATCTGGCTTGATTTGAGCTCAGTATGTTACTTGCTTATCTCCCTGTAGCCAAGCTCTTTTTGATAAGGTTGGAGGTAATTACTAGGGGCCTGCATGACTGAGCAGCCAAGGGCATTTCTTCTTCTTCTCTGACCAAACCGAACAACAGGGGTTTTCCTTGGCTTATATTTTCAGGACTCCCTGACTTTCCCCTCATGCTGATTTTCACTTTCAGCTTCTGTCTATGCCTCTATCGCTAATTCTTTGCATGCATGCGTACAGTGAATGTGCGTTGTTGTATGTGTACTACATAGAGGGAGCCTGTCTCTCGTGTAGTTTTTGATTGTGCTTCTTATAAAAGGAGAGCATGGTTCCTCCTTTTTTTTTTCCTTTTATAAACTGGGCCATGAGCTCTTCAGTGCTGCAAGTAATTATCAACCTTGTGGGAAGATAGAGGGGGGAGAGAAACGGAGAGGAGCAAGGGAAGAATCATGAAAACTAGTTAATAACGTGGAGGCAAGATTGAGGAATGCTCTTCGTTTGTCCAGAAATAAAAGAGGGAAGGATAGCAAGAGCAAGAGAAAAGGGCAGCGATGGAATGACAGAGCAATACAAAGATACAGAGTGTGACAAGGGTGAGAGGTAGGGAGAGGAGATAGGGGAAGACAGGTTGAAAAAGGATGTTGTAGAGCAGGAAGAAGAAGGATGGCTGGGCCGAGGTGAGGTTAGAGAAGGAATAGGAATGAATGAGGTGTATCACATTACTTGCAACTCCAACAATGGCCTCTTAATTTAAATTCAAGGCTTCATAAATTATTCCATGTGACAATGGCTGTAGTTCACATAAGTGAGATAGAGTTATTGCTGCTTAATAAGGGTGCTGACAAGAGCATGTCAAACAGAGCAGAAGCAAATAGGATTCACACTGCTTCCCTGACACATTCAATATTCACATATGTGCTTCATTAGCATGATGACAGGAACATATCAGTGACAGTTAACAACATGCTCAGAGCAGGAGATTCACAGCTTTATCTATAACATTGCAGCACCAAATCTCAACGGTGCTTTCTCATGAGCTGCATAGAAAAACACTGAGGCACAAGAGCAAGAGCCCCACAGCTCCCCAACCCACCTCACCTATCCTTTCTCCCATGGACCCTCCAGCAATGACACAATCAGGCACTTTAATGTATGCAGAACAAACAAACACAAACATTCCTCTGCACTCCCACGGGGGCCCAGACCTCTGTCAGATCGTGTGGTGATCACACAAGTAAACAAACAACTAAGCTAAACAGCACGGTGATGTACAACAAAGGATTCTGAATTTGAACTTGGATTGATTTGCTTGCTGAAACACTTTGATATAGTCCTTACACGGTTCACTTTTCCCACACAGAAGAAGAAGAAGAAAACCATGAGTAGAGAAGCTGACGAGCAGCTTTGCATGGGAGGAGGGAGTCCACTGTATATTTCAGCAAAACATTGTCTGAGATTAAGTTTAGCTGACACAGTTTCAATACTCACACACAGCTGCAGCGAAATGTACAGACACAGATACACACACAGAGAAGTGGGCTCATAAATATACTCGAACTAATGGATGTACAATTACCCATATGTAAGCATGCATGCCAGTGAGCAAGTACATGAAAGTTGTATACTTGTAGTAAAGTTACACATATGTGAATACAGATACACTGAATGCATGCATATAAATACGTTCACAAACATAAATCCTATGTACATTTACATACACCCAAAGAAATACATGCTTGTGCTCTTGTATGTGCACATAGCCACAGCCACATGCATGCAACGCTCAGCTCAGGGTTCTCCTGGCAATGTCCCAGTGCCCACTCAGACCCTTATCAAAGTCTTTCAGTAAACTGGCTGCTCGCTCCATGTTAAGCAAGTCTAGGTAATCCTCCAGCCATGACTCCCTTCAGAAGCAAGGTGGCTTTTGGAGTTTTCGGTTCGCTTACGGTGTCCAAGACATTCTACTTTGTAAAACAAGAGGAAAGCAAGGCGGACGCTAGAACCTAGACCGTATGGGCTATTACAAGTTGAGGTTAGGGGAAGCTAAAGGTTACGGGTCGCTAACTTCCCACAGTGGAAAAGAGCTATATGTTTGTATACATATATATGTGTGTGTGTGTGTGTGTGTGTGTGTGTATGTGCTTATAACTCAGGGAATTTCAAATGTGGTATGATGATGCAAGAAATCTTGATCACAATATGATTACCAGATTAAATTATGTTATATATAATGACATATCATGTAAACACTGATAAACTTGATTCCGCCAATTTGAACACGATCGTGTGAGATTTTAATCTGGCATTTCACTCAATGTAATAATTTTACACTAACTTCTTGATGTTTACACGGTCTGTACGTGTGCACACAGACATATCCATTCATGCCCTTCTTCCTCTAACGTTCTCTCTACCTCTGCTCCTTTTCTTCTCATCATTACCTCTATAGGTGTCCTCCGCCTTCACTGTCTTTCTCTTGTTAGAGGTAAACTCAATCTGTCCTTGTCAGCTTTAATCAAAGCACCCACAGATTCAATTTAGTAGGTATGTGTGGGAGGTTAAGGCGGTATCTTCGGGACGAGGGGAAACAAAAGGGAGTTCTTTGTGCACACATCCCTTCGCCGCCTCACTTTGAATAAGACTTGAGGCCGTTGTCAACAGCTTGTCTTTTCACATGCCAACTCCAAACTCTAACTGCAATAATACTTCTAGAAAACTCACTGATCTCGCTGATCCTTTCCATGTCCTGACTTTATTTTCTGAGCCTTTGAATAGTGTTTGCAAACCAGAGACATAAACTTGATAAACCTTCAAAATGAAAATAAATACATAAATAAATCCTTTAATCTCTAATGGGTTTTTACTTTATATAAAACACGCTAAAAGATTAGAGCTCAAACCTTTGTTGTTTCATTGTGGTTTAATCGGATGTGTACATCGTGGACAGCGTTTGAGGGATGAACTAGATCAACTTCTTCTACGCAGCTGCGCTCCCCATTCTTTGGTCCCAGGAACATTTTGTACCAGATATTTAAGATCCCTCTGATGAAACAAGGGTTGTTCAAAGCTGAAAATCCCCAAGAATTGGATGACCTCAACGGCAATCAACCACTAATCTTCTGTTTGTCTCATCTAGATTGAGACAATCAGAAAGCTGTTGTTGAATGTGATTCAGGCTGGACATTTTCAATACGAGTGCTGTTACGAAAACCTAGTTTCTGTACTGATACCAGAAAGATTTACTTTGAGAAATATAAAGATGTTTTCTACAAAACCCTGTTTTTCATTTTCATTCAAGTTGAGAAAAATTAACAAGAACTTAAAATTGGTAAAAGTTTGATTTAAATCAGGAAATATCTGGTAAAAGTAAACGAGATCTGACCCGGTGTTCAATGTCACCTTTCAGTACCTTTGCAATTTCACTGATTTTGGTTTTTATCAAAAGAGTTGTGATGTTTTTCCATGACTTACGGAGCAACTGAGAGACAGCTTTGTGAGTTTCTTAACATTTACTGCATGCTCAACCCAGTATGATACACTTTAACATTGCAGGAGCCTGACAGCAAATTTCTAAGGTCATTTATTCCAGACGCATCGCCTACAAATTTAGTTTATTTACTAACATTTATAACAGCAAGTAAGTTCAGAACAAAGATGTATCGGTGCCGGTCTTACTAAATACTGCCAATTTCTCTTACAGTCATTACCGTGATTTATCACCATTTTCTGAGGTAACTACACATGGAAAAATGACACTAAAGGGCTCGACAAAGCGTTTTTTTTTCTCCCTTGTTAAACAAATTGATTATAAGGACACTATTGCACATGCTCACAATAAAGCATGTGCAGCAGTGTGTGCGTGTCCCGGCATTTGATCTGCATTCATAAACCTACGGAATCTTATTTTTATTTCCCTGAGGAAATTCAGGGGAATCCAATTACACGTTTACTGACGTTTTTTCCAAAGGGGTGTTAAGCAAGCCAGAGTCTCTTTTGAATGTCCTTCAGAACTTTTCAAAGTAAATACTCTAAATAAACTTGACATATAGCATTGCTGCAAAAAACATTCTCAGGCTTTTATTTTGGAGGCACAACAAATAAGTAGTATATAAACATAATTTCCTGGAGGCAGCTTTAACTGAAACACCTGTTACATTCATTAAATAGGAGAAAGATTCTCAGGTTTCAATCAAAAATAACCTACTTTCTAGACAGATTATTAAACAAGGAAGGAAGATGTTTAGCAGTGGCAGTTAATATCCAGCCTCATGGCTTTCCATCTCATGTTCTTCTACACATGCCGCCTCTACATCAGGCTCATTCACAGCTCTTTTTAGTTCCCACCCACCTTCCCTTTAATCTCCACTGCTATCTCTCCCTGCTCACCTTGCTGTATTTTTGATCACCTCTTTATCTGTGTCCACCCACGTCATTGCCACACACTTCCACCTTTTTGGTAGATTTTCTCTGACATCTGTAACATGTTGACTTTTCTCTTTAAACCTCTGTTTACCTCTGCAGACTCGCCCTCCCTCTCTGTCTCTCTCTCTCTGACCCCTGTCAGTAAAGTTCTGATGAGAAGCTACCTAACACTGCATTGTCTGATCAGGTGTTGTTGAGTAAGCGAGTTTGTGGCCCTGATCTCATGGGGTCAGCTTAATGCTATCCTCTGCGGGATCTCTCCCTGTAACCTGGTCTGCTGCTCACCTGCCGCCGGGGCCTACATTTGTGCTCTAACTGTCGACTGGCCCCTCCGATGCTTACTCCTACAACATACTACAGTGCTCCTCCATGCCAGACAGCACACTCAATGCTATAAGATGTCTAGGTCTGCACTATATTTCTATGCATTAGTTTCTAAATACTCGGCTAATAGTGTTGCTGTTTTTAATATTTGTATTTTTTTGGTATTACTACTGTAAAGTCTAATGTCATTCCTCTTCTGCCAAAGTCCAGATAGCTGTTAAAGTTATTATTTCATAGTATCACATATCTGGATGACTTTGGATTTAAATGTCTTCTCTGTGTGTGTGTGTGTGTGTGTGTGTGTGTGTGTGTCTTTCATTTCCATGCACATATACAGTACATAAACTTTAAACAAGTTCTGTGGGTTTAAAAAAAGGCTTAGAGATTATGCTTCCACATTTATGCAACAAAGTGCACAGAATAGTTTCCCATTTGCACGAGTTAATAACTTGTTACCAGGAAATACATGTATCCATTTTCTCCACACACCACTGCCATCACAGGATTCTGTCGATTCTCTGCCAGCTGTGTATTTTGAGAGGAGTTTTTTTTTTTCAGCTGTCATATTAACATAACACCAGCACACATAAGCTATATTTACTACTGCCATAAAGCAACTGGCTTCTAAAATGAAAGGGACGGACATAAACCCTGCTGCTTATACATGTGGTTGGCACAAAGCTCACACTGGATGAGATCCGTGACAAAACACAGAACCTGCCTGATTGTACCTGCCTCTCCCCTCTTCATCATCCTCCTCTAGGCGTCCTGTACAGTGCTGTAATATACAAGAGAAGTCTTCAGGTGCTTGGCCTATGGAAAAAAAACTCTCCCACTGTCAGTGATCTGCACTGCTGCCCTCTTTTCAGATCAATTCAGCTCATTAATGTATAGCGATTAATCAATAATCACCCCCTTAGTTTGTTCAAGGTGGAATCTGACTTGAAAAGGGAGGGATATTGAGCTGCTTGCCCCCCGTGTATCACCTTTAGTACCCTTCTCTATGGTAGATAAAAAGAACATACAATCTTAGCACAAACATACAGTATTCTCAATAAAACTAAATTGCAGATTGACAAAAAATGTTATCTGGGCAACTTGAATGTCTGCACAGAATTTCACACTGACATTGCCTTTCATAGAACCACGTCAGTAGCATGGCTACAAAATGGTTACTTGGGGAGATAAGGTTCGGGGGAAAGTTAGACATTACAAATAACTAAAAGGTGATTGGTGAAAACTTTTTAAGAACCAGTACTGATTAGGGTTGGGCAATGTCTACTGAAGTAGTTTGCGAGGATGTCCACGATTGACGATGATATTCTTGTAAAGCTATTATAATTATTTTATACTTTTTAGGTTATAAATGTCTTATTACTATTTCTATCTTTTAAGCTCATTCACAGCCCATAATTCCAATAATTCAGTGATGTATTTTTCCTAAACATGAAATATTCTCAATTAAATGTGCAGGGCGAGATATGGTGAAAAAAAAGTTAAAAGGTTTTAAGCTACTGACTTTTATAGTATTTTCTGGGAGACTTTAGGTTAAGATTTTGACCACATTTTGTAAACAGTTGTTAACTAAAGCTAGCCAGCCGCTAAGCAGCACTATCGAGCAACAACATGTTTTAAAGTACTCCTGATGCAGGTACTGCTTGGGTTGCTATGCCAGAGTCTGTAGTCTGTACAGTCCCAACAAAGTTTCTGATGCTGGTTCAGCAGAGGACATACACTAAGAAGCGTTACGCCACAGCAGTTAATGTTGCAGAGGTGTGTTAAGTCAATGTTATGTGTCTCAATATGTCTGTCTGTCTGTGATCCAGACAGAAGTATTTCAACAAATATTGGATGGACTGCCATGACATTTTTTGAATTACCTGGCGGTCTTCTGCCTTTTCATCTGGTGCCATCATCAGCTTTAAGTTTCAGTATGACCAAATACCCGCTAAAAGATCCATTAGCCTTTAGCTGTATTTTGTGTTTAGTGCTAACATGCTAAACTAAGATGATGCACACATTATACACATTATAGGCTACTTGTTAAACATCAACATGTTAACATTGTCATTGTCAGCATGTAACCATGCTAGCATTAGCATATCATGCAGCCTCAAGGAACAGTTAGCATGGATGTAGACTTAGCATTGGTTTTCACTTTAATTTGTAAAAAAAAAGTATTAGTATCTCAGAACAAACCAAGACACTGATAATATTCTCATGAAACCATAATGATAATAACTGTATGTGAGCATAGAGCCTTTTGTTTCATGTCCACAGTCAGCCTCTTTGCCACTGCAACACCAGACGAACATCTGGTGTTATTATGTAAACAACTTACAGCCAGTTTAATAAAAAGCAGGGATTGTCCAGGCTATATAGCTGGATTATTACAGTATGTTATCATTGTTATGTCACATTTGCTAAGTCTGAAAATCAGGGTCTGAAATCCAGGTGATTTGAATTTGAAGCTTTCTTCAGTTTTCAGAATGAATATTGTACAACATCTTATCTACAGTACATCAGTCTTTTGGCCAATGGGCTTCAACGTTTTGGAATTACTGCTGTCTGAAGCATAGTAGACGTGTTTACAGAGTGGTGCAGAATGAAAGGAAAGTCCTCATCATGCACAAAGCTCTGCTCGTCACTCATCATTCTCATGTTCAATCTGTTTAGATGCAGTTTTTAGCTCCAGGGGTGACACTCTAAATCAACTGTTTCTTCCCCAATCAGCCGTGATAGAATCATTATGAAGGGTGTTTGTTTCTGTAATATGCATCATTTAACTTTAGTAGACTACACTTAATAAGGCAAAACGTTTCTCAGTCATGAATTAAATAATTCAGCAGTCTACCAGTCACACCAAAGGAGAGAGAAATAAATGCAGAAATCACATTATTCTCTCTGCTGACTTAATGCAATGGTGCATTTAGAAATAAATCAATTATGGAGAAAATAACACAGGGGTCTACATATTAAGAAATTAAACAAACACAAATAAAACACACACTGCACCTGCAAGCACATCAAAAAGATTGTACACTATCTGTGTTGTGGCACATTTTTCTTTTCCACAGAAAAGTTGCAGATTGGTAAGAGAGAAGATGATGTTGGCAACACATCACATACTCCATTCAGAGCCTCAGTGTTGAAGTTCTTCTTTCAAATTGAAAGTACATCAGCAATACTCAGCAATACAGCAATACTCAGGCCAGTAGCTGATTCATCCAAACAGCATCCATTGAATTATAAATGTTTTTTTTGTTTCCCCTGTGAGCCACATTTTGTCCTTGTGTGGGTGTGTTGGTGTGGATGTGTGTCATTCACTTCAGAAATCCTTAACTTCTACACAAATTAGTCAGGATGCCGGTAGGTTTGTGTAGTGCATTGTGAAGTACATCTATTAACATTTCTTATTTGTTAACCAAGAATTTCCCCCATTGAATGAGGCAACTCTTTGTTGTGCCATTGTATGCAATCATGTGTACAAGGTAATTTCTAATTGCAAATCCTGCTGCATTTGGAAAATGTGCACGGTTGCACTGAATTCTACAATCTGCAGATGTGCAAAAAAACTGGAGAGAATACTAAGAGTGCACAAAACTGCTGATGTTTTTTTTTTAGCTAATTTCACAATTTATTGTTCCTGCAGGTATCTGCATAATTATATATTTGGGAATGCACAAGCTCTGTGAGGTGTATGAAAAGTGATTTCAGCTGAGTTTGGCATTTATTCAACAACCTGTTTTATTTTTCCTTTGCAGAGCTGAGTGCAGCAGCCACCGGTCAGTGTATCAAACAGACGAGGTGGCTGCAGTGAAAACAGCTGCTCGTGTTAAACTATTAGCTTTTATGAGCTTTGACGGCAACAGCTATGAAGTTGATCACTTTTAACTGTGAGTCGATGGTAAACATGTTTTAGTCATACAATGTCATGCTGGGTGATTCCTTATTCCTAGTGGAAATAATTTTTGATACACTGTTGAGATAAAAACTGAATAACATGGAAAAGCACACTGGCAGCTTGATAATCAGCTAAATAAACATGGGATTCCTTTTCAAATTGATTTAAGTAAAGAAATTAACTCCATACTGAAAAGACTTTAAATTTGAAAATTTGACATTATGATAACCCATTGAATTATTCAGTTTTATAATGTGTAAATTTGTATTTGATTAATTGTGGAAACTCATTTCCTCCATTGTCATTTCATACAAATTTCACATTCCTTTGTTCAGCTTTCCTTTTTTAGCCCAATATCTGAACATGTGAGCGAAAAAAGGAACAAGCAGAGAAAGATGAAAGCGATAGCAGTGACTCACCCGGCCTTTTTTCGTTTCGACTTTTTCGACCCCCGCATAGTCGTACTTTGGAGATCAGGACCAGGATCTGTTTCTGGCACAAGGACTTGTTGCTCTTAGGACAGGGCTTGCGCTTGCTGGCTACCGGTCGGTTGGTTTGGTCTTCCTTGACCGCCCGTTTTTGTCTAATGAGAGAGCTGGCGAGAGCTGCCATCTTCCCCCCCTCTCAACTTTGGGAGGGGGGTAACTTCCTTCCCAGTACCCCCTTTGCTGGCTTGGCTCTTGATTTCCTCAAAAAAAAAAAAAAAAAAAACTACAGTAGGACGGACCTTTAAGAGAAGCCCACACAGGGCAGATCGGGGCGTCTAAGTGGGTTAACAGGGGAGAGTTTAGTTTGAGGATTCCCTCGGAGAGCGAAGAACTGGAAGAGATGCAAGTTCACCTGCAGTCCAAAGTAAAGCCTCCACTCTGACCAAAAATAAGAATCTGACACTAACAGAGCACACAAGAAAGTGCCACAGTCACATTTTCAGTTTTTAAAAAAAGGGTTAAGATGAAGATATATTTCTACCCCTCTTCCCCACTCATCTTTCACATCAAAATGCGCCTCGATATCCAAGTCCAAAATATTAGATTAGAAATATTAGATACTTAAAACAGACAATACCAAAAGGAAGGAGCTCAATTTACTTTACATATAAAAACACTTTTACTGAAGAAAAGTGAACTCATTTTGAATGCTAGGAAGCTCTTAAAAGCACAGGAAGAATCAAATTGTTTGTCACCATTTGTGCAGTCCACGGAGGTCCAACTTTGCCTCCCATTTAAATGTGGCAGCATGGAATAATGAGCCGAGAGTCCAAGCGGTAATCCAGCGGTCTTAAATCCAGAGGTAGAACAGCAGGCGGGACATTGGCCAGGCTTGTAGGAATGAAGCCGGGAACAGAGCAGAGACATGGACACAGACAGACAGAGGTTCCTCTTCTGCCTCCGATGGCACGCTCCTTTCCCACAGTCCTCACCAAGCCCCCCCTCCCTCCCTCCTCCTCCTCCTCCTCTCCTCCTCCCATCCAAAGTCAGCGAGTGGTTGTGAGAGTGTGTGTGCGTGATTTCCAGCAGCCACCATCAGTAGAGGTGACATTCATGAGAGAGAGAGAGAAGGAGAGAAAGCAAAAAAGAGCGAGGGAGACAGAAGGGAGGGAGGGGAGGGGGGGGAGGTAGACGCTGTGATGTGTGCGAATGAGCTTGACTGGCAAAGGGAGGGAAAATGGGGGAGAGAGACGGGCAACAGCCACTTCACAAAATCACTGCTCGCAGGGGCTGCAATTTTGTTATATTCCAGCAACGTCCCCCCTAAAAAAACAAAAAAAACCCTCAATCACTTTGTCCTACTGAAACAGGGAGACAGTGCCAGAGGGCAGAGAGGGAGAGCGCTTAAGGTACAGATTGTGACAGTTCTCTGTCTCCTGGAGAGGAAAAGCATCCCCATGTGTTACCTTCCTGTCACATGCATCCACACACACACACAGCATATCATCTTATTTTGTAGAGGAGTCTTCCCTGCTGTATGATTGTGTGTCTCCAGTCAGGATTCTTCTTTGCGTTCCTCCCCAACACCCGCTCATATAGTAAGTAACCTCCACGGTCTCTTTGTGATCTGGTTCCTTGAGCTCGGCGTGTGAATTGGAGGGCAAAATAAATAAAGCCTTTGTTCCCTGAAACTGGCATTTAGTGTCTGACATGTCTGACTGCTGGCTTACGCTAACCCCGACAGAGAAACATGAGCTTGGACAGATTGAGTTAGACAGCCAGCCGTGCCAACACACACACACACACACACACACACACACACACACACACACACACGCACACGCAAACTCATATCACCCTTGCTCTCCCTCAGCCCCTGAGTTGAGCAGCAAACAATGGCATATATTACGCATTGTCTTCATGCAGCTCCCTCATTTGTTCCATTTAGACACACATTCGAGGGCTGACATAAGAGATCTCGCCAATAATTTTGGACAAAACAGACTTCTACAAGTATCGGTAGAGAGCACACATCATTCTGACATACTTTTACACAAAATAGCTGGTTCTGGTAAATGACAATGCCCTGCAGTCAAGCATTTCTCATCATGTTGAGTAGCAACAAAAACAGCGTTTATGCGCACGATTTTCATTTTGCAAAACAAAGAAAACGTGATTTAAGACAAAACCGTATGTTTGGAGAAGTGGAATATTAGGCAAGTCTGTCCAAACATTTCTATAAAATTCTCAAAGGATGTTTAGTGTTTTCCACCTGTTTCTGGCTGTATGTAATGTGGACATTAGTGGCATGATCTTGATGATGAATTGTTAAGATTTTTGCAGGAATTATGTTCACCTTCAAAATAAAAGTACACCGCTTGATATATCTGGACCGTAATGTGAAAAGCTCATTCACTGTCAAAAATATCCTCAATGTGCACCATGAATCTGCGTAGAATATTTTATATTCTACAACTGAATATGAAAACGCTGAGCATTTCTGGTTCGAACCATCAGACTCGAATCCAATAAATCAGCTTATCTGAGAGCCAATCAATCCAGTTTTATTTGGCATGGCACCTCTTTTACAAGCCAATTGCCGGGGAAACCAGCAGCAGAAGCAACTTGAAAATGCAAGGTCGATTCAAATCGTTTCTAACAATGCCGAGCAAGGTCACCATCTGTCAGGGCTTGATTGACAGGTGACAGCGGATGTTTGGTCTCCACGGAGCGACGGCGGCATGGCAGGGGCGGAGGAGGGCAAACCGTGAGATGAGATGATGCAGTTTGTATTGACAGGGAAACGAGAAACGATATTTTTTCTCCTTTTCTAAAGATTTGTTCGCCCTGGACTCTCCAACAGTGCTCTGCCACACACTCGTCTTCTTGCTGTGGGTTAAGAATCAATCTCCTAATGGACATCACATTACACGCATTACCAAAGGTTATTCTCCTTTTTGCTTTCTTCAATCACAAGTATATGCCAAGTTACACCAAAAGAAAGCTAAGTGGGAGTTCTCAAGGTTCACAGTCTCAAGGTTGAGGAGTGTTTCCGTCATTATAATGAAATTTCATGCCAAAAGCTATGTGGAATCATTAAGAGTAAAGACATCACCTGTGTCAACACACCCCAGCAGAGAACTAACACCCGTTAAGTCAGGAGTTTCTTACTGTCATTAGTTATTTCCAATTTATTGCCATATAAATGTTGGTCTTTTGTCTTGCTCAAATGTAAAGTGTGCACAGCACACAAGCCTAGCACACTTTTCAACAAGGTTCTTAAACTCACATCTAATCAGTCAGGATGTACTGTGTGGGCGACCTCAGCCCTGGTATCATTATTGAAAGTGCCTTGGTAAAGTGGAGGGGGAAAAAATCTGCATAAAAGCCAAATGAAAATATGAAAATTAAAAATAGCATATAATAATTCTGTCCATATGTGAATTCTCATCATCTGCACAAATAATGCACCAGGGGGGATTAAATGCAGATGTTTTGCTAAAAACAATCCATGCCACAATGCCTTCCCGCATATCAATTAACATGGAAGCCTAGAGTATGAACAGCATATCCTCTTTGAAAATGCTTTATGTTGAAAGGTTTTTCCCAGTATAATGGCTTCTAGGCTTTGGTGCATTCCATGCTACCTAACAAAGACTTCTCTAATCTTTACTCATTGGGATGATTAGGTGACTATAGATAGGAGTTTGAAAATGTGGGATTTTTGCTCAAAGATAGTGTGTTTCACTATTCATCCCAGTGGTGGAAAGTAAGCAAATACATTTTAGTGTATTTTAGATGATCCTAAAGTATCGATATTTCTGATACCAACATTTCCTGCTCTAGGATCGATGCTCATATAAAAGGATCGATATCTAAACTCCATAATTTGGAGTGAGTGTTTGTTTTATCATAAGTATCTTACTGTCACCAGGATGGTCTATTTATACTCGGTTTATAGGAACTACTTTTCCTTCCGCCTGTCAAAGTCATGCTTGCGCTACGGCTCTGTGACGGAGCTTCTTTGAAGTGAGCCGCTGCAGCACTTTACATTTCCCGCAATTGAATACTGACTCTGGCTGACTGTAAAAACAGTCACGTCTGGCTGTATTTTAGCTGTGAAGGTAATAATGTTGCTCTGTGTGATGTGTGTGCAAAGACAGTGAAATACTTTGGCAACACCGCAAACTTCGCTAAACATCTGAGATTAAGTCTGTCACAGTAATAGGATGATGTTATGAAGCGGCAGTTCTGAGAAGGATATTTTTATTATAATTAAAGAATATGACAGTAGTTTGATGTCTTGTCATTATGCAGCTATTATTTTGAATTGGTAAGCCTACAGCCTACTCCTTATTTCTCTCATAAATACAGAAACGTGAGGGAGAGGTCACATTAAACTAGAAATAAAATATGTAAAAAGTATTGGTAGCGGTATCGGCAATGCCAGCCTGGGTATTACTTGATATTGGATCGTATAGGAATTAACTGGTATCGTACATCACTAATACATTTACTGAAGTACTGTTCTTAACTACAATTTTGAGGTACTCTTCTCAACTCTACTTTATAGTATTTCCACTTGATGCTACTTTTTACGTCTGTTCCACTACATTTCAGAAGGAGGTAGCCCAGGTTGCCCACTAATTAGGTCGGGGGTTTGATCCCCCATGAATGGGACAAGTAAAGCACTTTGAGTGGTCAGAAGACTAGAAGGGCCCTATACAAGTACAGCCCATTTGCAGGAACAGTAAATTATCTAACGAAACAGTTTTTTGTATTTGTTTTCTCTACTCATCACGATTTAGCAACATCAAAATATGAGAGTTGTTGGCTTGTTACATTGCAACTGCTAATGTAAATGAGGGTAAAATTGTAAACGTGCGGCTGGTGTAGTTACCAAGCGAATGGATCTCATTCTGATAGCGAAACGAGTCAATTTGCTCGGGTTGCGACAGTCAAATATATTGATTCACTGTGTTACAGCCGCCGTTTTGGCCACAAGTAAAAGTTTATTCAAAGCGCAGGGTACTTCCGGTCGGCTCGGAGGCATTGCGAGGCTAACCAGCCGACCAATCACAGTGCTTATGGTCCGCATCGACTCGACGTGTAGTTACATTTTTGAGGAGGTGGACGTCAGGCGACGCTGTTGATTCGATGCAGAAGTATAAATTACCCTTTATCCATTGCGCCATTCACCATCTAGCTAAACTTGTTTTCTTCTTTCCCATTAAAAGAATCTCACGACCCCTCAGATTTATCTTAGGACCCTTTGGATGGCCGATGTCCTGTTTTTGTCTGTTTTATATGATAGTTATTGAATATTATTGGGTTTTGGACTTTTGTTTGGACAAAACAAGCAAATTCTAGACAAACTTGTGCTCTGCAGAATTGGGACTGGCGTTTCTCTCTATTGTCTGTTTTTATTCAACACAAGATGAGGTAAACAATGAACATAATTAATCGAGAACACAATTACTTGATCCATCAAAAAACAGATCAATCAATAATATAGGCAGTATGGTTGTTACAAAGTGTCCTATAGTGTGTCGGCCCAGTTAACCCTGATATAATGTAGCTATTCTGAATAGAGTTTAGACATGCAGTCACATTTACGTAAACACACACAAACACACACACGCACAGAAAGCCAGAAAGAGTTAAGCACATCAAAACAATTGGCCTAGTTCTGTCTCTTTCTCCCGCCCCTCTTTATCACTCTCTCTCTCTCCTTCAGTCCCCTCTCAGCTCATCACGCTGTCCACAGATGACAGGAGGTATTCTTCGTTAATCCTCCTCCATTATGCGAGCATGTGGAATCTGAGGCCTGCCTCTTGCATACAGAACTAATAATTCTAATGTCCATGACCCATGGGTGAGTTGCTCATTAACTCTGAGCAGCACATATCATTCTCTGTTTTCTTCTTTATTTATCCCGGTTCAGATCAGTCTCTGGTAATTAGGTTTTAATCGTGAGCATTACTCTGTGTGTGAGACTGATACAGATTCTTTTTTTTCTCCCCCGTATACAACTGCTCCTGATTGTACTTGCTGTGAGTCTGAAATGCTTTGCTTTTAAGCAACACCAATTATGCTGGATTTTCTAAATGAACGTTGTACTCAGTATTCATCATTGTTTTACATTGTGTGTTGTCCAGCTGTGTTGGGAAAGTAAATCAGACAGCAATCAGTGTGTTGGTCAGTTTATAATACTATTTTAGTCCCCATTTCCAACTTACATAATAGACATAATACAACTTAATCACAACAATGCTTATAATTTTTTTGGTCAACCAGAATTCACAGTTTTGTTTGTGTTTAGAATTATATTTCCTCACAGCTGCCATCATCATTTCTGGGTTCTGTGTCACTTCCTGTTTACTATGCAGTGCACTACATTTACCGTGCGATAGTTGTGTCTGTGGGTTGTCTGGTGCTGATCATGCAGTGTACAGTGGTGTTTTAGAGCTTTTTCACTGAAAACAGCTGCCTGCTGCACCCGAGACGCTATGAGAGCGGCTAGAGGGAACCAAAACATTAAAGTTGCAACCGAACAGCTAAACGCTGAGCTCAAACTCTCACTCTTCCACATTCTATTGGTAAGGAGGGCGTTATCTGTTCTCATTTCCTTCATCTTCACTGTAGCCTGAGGTAAACTGTCAGCAGGTAAATCTGTGGGATTAAACTTGCCTCTCTCTGACTAAGTAAAGGACAGCGGGATACTTTAGAATTCATTTTATTTCACCTGTGTCTTCACACGCATCCTAAAAGTCCCTAAACTTTTTCTTACCTTCCTAAAAGTTATATAACCACATCTCTGTCATAATCTAGAGACACACAATTCATGTTATACATATTATTGTGCTCAGCGCACTTTTAACAGCTTCTGGTTTAATCATTTAAAATGAGAATATTGCAGTTAAGGTTTAAGGTGCTTACAGGACCAGCTTGATGGTATGCCTGGTTTCAGTCCCCCAGCCTGGACTGAGCCTGGACACCACAGTCTGGGTGGAGTAAATTCTTGCATTCTTCTAAAAACAGTTGTCCGTCACTTAGCATTAAGGATTGTTTAATTCATTCAAATGAAAAGTAGTGAACTGTGTCACAGAAAAAAAGCTGCCTCTTAACCTCCAAATGTTTCGTTTGTTTTGTTTATGGTCACTGGATGTAGAAGACACGTATAATACGATCAGAGGCAACACAGTAATGTTTAGTGTGATTAATGCAAGCCAGTGATCATCTCTGCGGTTCAATCCCCTTTCTCCCCGCTTCACAATCTTCATCCCTCATTTATATAAAATGAAATGAAAAAAAAAAATGAAATAGACCTATGCCAGACTAGAATGTCCTTTCATTTCGTGGATTAGGAGTGGAAATGAAATGTTTGGGTTCAAATAATGACTCCTGATTTATGAACTAATCTAGTTTAAGCCGAATCTCATCATCCCTACCAAAACTCTTTAAACACAAACAGTGCAGAAATCAAAGTGTGTTTACGTGTGTGTTCAGTGTGCACAAATGTATGGTAATACTGCAGAGTTTTTTTATTATGATGTGTTTATGCATATATGAAGCGGATTCACAGAGAATCAAAGCTAAGCAGGAAGGCAAAAAACAGATAGTTTTATGCCAGCAAAATGAGGTCACAGAAGTAGGTTTTCAGATTGGCCGTGTATTCAATATAAATATTGATTTTGTGTTTCGGGAGGTCTCTCAAGTGTTCCGTCAGTCTTTTTGGCATTGCACTGCCCGACACTTACTGCAGCTTGTAAGAAAAACTCATTCAGAATAAGTCATTTAGGATTCAGAACACACTATTGCCTACCGTCTTGATGGTTTCAGAAATCAGATTTTTCTCATTCTTCTGGCACTGTTGACAGACAAGACAGCTAAAATTAGCGAGCATGTACTGTATTACTGCAAGTGATAGTTGTTTACATACAGGGTGATCCATTTTAGGGTGAGTGTAGGAATGCAGCTTGGATGGTGGAGGAGAGAAGTGATAGGTAAAAGCTGGCATGTCCTTGGGGTTATCAGATGGGCACCTCCCATCACAGATGTTCTGCTGAATTACATTATTATAATAACGCCTCTAGAAGGCTCAAAACTAACTTCTGGCACCGGAACCACGCCACCTGCTCTCAGCATTGAGCGCTTTCTGTGGATTGTTACTGCTTCATGCTCAGTTCCTCTCGAATGTGGAGAAAGACACCTTCTGAAGTGCTGAGGGTGTAATGCTTTGGACTCATTTGCCTAGAATTACTTGTAACTTCTTTTTTTAAAACAATGGCTTTCATGCATACATGCCAAATCCATGACAAGATTCTGTGGCTTAGCAAGTAAGTCAAAGAGCAAGCAGGCGGACTGAGGAGCACAAACTCCACCTCCTCACATTTATCATCAGTCAGGAAAAGCAATTCAAAAGATGTTTTTCTACCCCTCAGAATACACATAATATTTAACAAATTAAGTATTAACAATTGTTTGTACAAAACTGTGTGGCTCTATGGATGGTAATGGTTGTCTGCTGGTTGGGCCACCACTTTGGCCCAGGTTGACATATCTCCAACACTTTTGGATGGATTGCTATAATATTTGATGCATGGCGTCCAGACAATGTATACTTATAAATTCGATGATACTGTGTCATTTCATCTAACCCATGAGTTGACATTTGCGGTTTTGAGTTAAATCCATCCATCCATCGTCAACCGCTTATCCTGCGTACAGGGACACGGGGGGCTGGAGCCAATCCCAGCTGACATCGGGTGAAAGGTGGGGTACACCCTGGACAGGTCACCAGTCCATCCCTAGACAAACAACCAGTTTCTCACTCACACCTTAGGACAATTTACCAATCAACCTAGGCCACATGTCTTTGGACGGGGGGAGGAAGCTACAGTAGAGGGCCCGGAGAGAACATACAAACTCCACACAGAAAGGCCGGGGCAACCAGGGTTTGAACCTGCGACCTTCTTGCTGTGAGGCCACAGCGCTATCCACTGGACCACCCTGCTGCCGTTTTGAGTAAAATGTCTCAGCAAATATTGGATAGATTTCCACAAATTTTGGAACATACATTCAGTCCTGCTGGATAAATACATTTTGTGATACTTGACTTTTCATCTAGCGCAATAATCAGGTTAAGATTTTCACTTTTTCTATGACAAAATACCTACAAAACAAATGCCTATTCCCATCAGTCTCATTTTAGGTTTAGTGCTAAGAGACAAACTTAAATGCTAAACTACAAAATGGAGAACATGGTTGACATAAGTATTTTAACTTCTGTGGAGCCAAAAAAATGCCAGGAATGTGCATTGCAAGAGAGGTTTGCATGCTATGCGGAGAGTGTCAGTGGAAAACAATGCTTTTGCAGGTGAAGCATCTCCGTGTGACTTCCCCTTCAAGAATTTAAGTTTAGCGACATTTTGTCATAACTTGACATTAGCTCAACTTACATATGTCTTAACCATAGTCTGTTGCAGTATTATCTCGAGGGGGATCAGGGCTTCTTTTTCCACCCCTGATCTCTGTGCAAGGTGTATAGCTCATCTGTGTCATTGATACTGATGCTATGGCCTTCTGTTTAGGGTCACTATATTATATTTCCAGCTGTCTTTCTCATCTATCACACATATCAGGTGGTCACAATGGCCATTGAGCAACTCCACTGAAAACCTTCCATACTGGGTAATTATTTCTAGTGCTGCTTTTGGTGTCCCTAGGGTTGAGTTAGAGGAAGGTGAGGGTAGGTGAAAGCATGTATGTCATTATTTAGTTTTTAACCTCTATGTACTCCGGGTAGTTTCACTGAGAACAGTGCTCGCTTCCCAGGAACATCCTGCTCACACTCGCACAGTTCAACACGTTCACACCTGGAGGCTGGCCAGTATAGCTAGTCTGATCTGCAGGCCACTGAGCAGCTTGTTGGAGCAGCTGGAGATTAAGGGCCTTGCTCAAGGGTACCACAGTGGTTGGCGCGCACTGCCCCTCCTGCATTGCAAGTACTTTTACTGTATTTGGGCAACACAGTAACTATAGTCTGGAAGTATGCTTTCATTTTTTCTTGTAATTAAATAAACTGTATTTTGAGAGCTTTATATAAAAGCATTAGTGGTTGTGAGGCTTAGCGCAATGGGCGTTTTTAGTCCAATTACAATTAGGGATGTAATGTGTTCACAGTGAGATGGCACGTGCAGGATTATGGTACGACAAAGTGCTGTAAAGCTCAAGAAGTTCCATTAAACAAACGTGACCTTATAAGGGTGAGGCAATGAAAGGAAGAGGTGAAGCTAAGAGGAGAACCGAGTGTAACTGACCTTTTTAAAAGACAAGATAATCATCTGGAGAATGGTGATGGCATGAATAGTTTATTAAATTAGGTTGACAGTTACCAGGTGTTTAAATAAACATGGTATGTTGTCATTATGTTTGTGAAAGTGTTTTTATGTGAGTTAATAGAGGTTGAATCATCATTGTTCTTCACTCTCAGATTTTAGATGTTTCAAAGCAAAGCCCATGTGAGCAAATTATTATCTTTTCTTCTTCTGTGGTGCAGGGTTTCAGCCAAATGCTCAAAATCCCTCATAGACCATGGGAGAGGACTGTCCAGAGACTTGAAGTGTTGTTTGTTAGTAATCCGTGCATCAGATACAGAATAGCAGCGGGGTGATGGCGCAATGGATGGGGTGATGGCGCAATGGATCAGATGCATGCCTTTAGTGTGAGAGACACGGGTACAATCCACCATTGTGACACATCCACCATTGTGTCCCTGAGCAAGACACTTAACCCCTCATTGCTCCAGAGGCGTGCGACCTCTGACATGTATAGCAATTGTAAGTCGCTTTGGATAAAAGTGTCAGATAAGTGTAAATGTAGCAAAATATCTTGAGGTCAACACAGTTGCAGCAAAGGTGTGGTTTTAGATTGTGGGCCAGTGGAGAGGCCAGAATAGGCGTAATATGGCCACTCTTCCAGGTACTTGTCAAGAGCCTGGCTGCTGCGTTCTGAATTAGTTGCAGGCGAGACAGGGACGACCCAGTTTAAAAGAAGTTGCAGTAGTCCAAGCGGGAGGATATAAAGGCGCAGATTACTTCCTCAAGATCTTTAAAAGAGAGAAATGGCTTGATTTTGGCAATGGTGCAAAGCTGGGAAAAGTTGGCTTTAATGATTGCATTGACTTGCTTGTCAAGCTTAAAGGCGGAATCAAACATCACACCAAGGTTTTTGAAATGGGGTTTAACGAGAGTGGACAGGTTGCCAAGAATGTTGGTAATCACTTTGATGAAGTCAGGGGGCAACATGGGACAACTTCTGACTTGCTGTCATTCAACTGTAAGAAGTTCTGTTCCATCCAACACTTGATGTCCTCAAGGCAGTTCATGAGAATGATTAGATTGGACCGGTCATTTGATTTCAGGGGGAGATAAAGCTGTGTGTCGTCTGCGTAACAGTGGAAGAAAATGTCGTCTGTTGAAGGAAATGTGCATTGTACGATATTTAAATATTTTCCATGTAAATTTAATGGGAAATATGTTATGGATTATTCTTGCACAAGAGAAAATCATTAAAACCCTCATGATATTACAATGTAAATGTTTGTTTTGGTAAAAAGTACAGTTGCAAAGTGGGCGGAGCTACTGTGGAGATAAAAATGTGCCATTAATTTTCTCCATATACATTGACTCGCAGTTGGAGCACATGTATAGCTTTGGTTCGCTTGAAACTCTCCCAGCTGAATCATCAGAACAAATTATGAACTTCAATGTTACATGTACTTCTAACGGCAGGTGGAAGCTACTGATTATGCTGTTGAGAAAAGGCTATAATGGATATTCTTATAGTAACAATGTATCAAATGACAATGTCAAAACCATGTCCCAATGTGAAAGGGGTCACTCGTAGAACCTATCTACCCTAACCTAATTATCATCTAAATATGCAGCTCCCCTCGGCTTTACAGAGCTTTAAAGCGAGTTTCAGCTCATTGTGTTTAGCTGTCCACCTCGCAGCATTACTATTTTCGTTCAGTCTCATGCTGTCATAACATTGTTTTTGGCCATAACAGGCAGCTGTTTTCAGTGGCAACGTTCTGAAAACCCTGTACACTACCTGCTTAGCACCAGATAGCAGACAGACAGAGTTAACAACTAGCTGATGAACATACTGAAGCATTTAGCAGCTAAAGAGACAGATATTTACCTCAGGAGTTGGTACCAAAAACAGAGCTAAAAGAGATGGTATAATAAGAAATGCTAATGTTGAATGATAATACTCCTTAACTGCTGGCTGTGTAAATAAGCAGTGGTTTGCTAATAAGTTATATCATAACATATAAAAAGGTGATGATATGTCAGTTTTGTGTTCACAACTTGGTTCTGGGTCCACTTTGGATGAATTCCATTACAATGGCACAAGGTTTTGTTCCCAACTGCAACAACAAAGCATTTTCAATTCGCTACAGCTCTGAGCCATGCCTCTGACTGGCTTCTTCCCTATAGCAACCGCTGCTGAGGACCATGGGTATTATAGTAGCCATTATGTCAAGCTGACAGACAAAACATTTTTTCATAAATTTTGTTGAATTAAATCAAACTAATAGGCATAATAGAAAGTAACTGGGTTGTTACTTTATCTGTTAATAAGTAATGTCGAAGGTATCATTAAAAGAGAATTTTGAAATGGCAACACAGAATAGTAAAATGTATTTGTTTTAAAAAATGTTAGTGTACAATGTAAAATAAAGTTGCATTGTGGAAAACCAATATTTCCCTCAAACATATGCCTTTCACATAAGGGCTTTCAAGTATGACATTTTCGGTCCTTTGTTTTGGTTAATATTAAACTGAAGTTGGGGAACAACATAGATGACCAAACAGTTGTGCCTTAAAGAACTGGGGATACCATTAGAGGGCTGTAAAACTATATGTTCCTCTTCCCATTTAGCAGGCCATCAATGTAGAGGTAATTTCAATCACACCACGTCTTAATTGCATCTCCTTGTGAATTCCAAGGAGTCCTCTGCAGCATGGTAGATAGCTTAGCTGAGTTCCACATTTCTCTGCTGCCGTTCGTTAGAGAGTACTCTTTGATGTTGCAGAGCTCTGCTGCAAGACAGCCTTTGAACCAGTTGGAAGCTGCAGTGGATTAATGGATATTGCAGTCAAGCCTCTTGCTGGGGGCTTGCTTGCGCTATTGTGAGCAGACCATGCAGATCTTTGTTATTATCAACTTACCACAAGCCATGCCTTGCACACGGCCCAGTCAGAGGAAATGCCATGGGCTCACGTTTGTTTTTCAGATGTTAAAGAAGAGTTGTTATGAAAAGGCTATGCTTAGGGCCATAAGCGGAGATAGCATGGGTGCGGCCGACCCAGGGTCCCAGCTGATAGGGGGTCCTCTACATGGACCATGAAGTTTAGCTCAGTTGATTGTTGTGGACATAGACGTACAACAACACTACATGCAGCTCCGCTGTACTGGGAAAATTCAGCAGCTCTTATCAAATGAAACAGTCCCCTCACTGATGGTTTCAATGGTAAACCACCACAGAAATGACAATTACCAACAAAAAAAACTATATTCTAAGGAGACAGGTTTTAATAAACATAAATCATAAAGTAACATTTGTATTTCAAACAAAGGGCAAACTTATTAGCACATTTTAACAAAACTCCCTTCACCCTCATGCATCATGGGAATTCTGAGGTACGGACGTAGGCTGCGTGTGCACAGCGGTTTATTTATGGCGTCAACTTCCACTGGAAGCCTCTCAGAAGCATTTCAGCAGCGGAGTGTGTAGCCTGCCCCACATTAATGACTTGTTTTTAATTTTCCTTTTTGTGCTTCTACTACATTCTTCAAAGCTCTCTGTGGTCCTCTTCCGTTACTCATCTTGACTGGTGCGTCTAGCAACTACCACAGGGAGCATTTCAGAATAAGAGCATTTCGCCTACCGGATTTTGCCGGCAGTGTCGTTGGATTTTGTTGATTAGGTGATTAGTGCTTGCCTTCTGTGCTTCTACTATAATTAAATAGTCTATTTTGAAAATTGATCGTATTCTGTGTCATTTCTGTGTCTGACATCCTGCAAGGTTCATCTGCTCTGTGCTACAATCACAAACATTTACTAGAATGGTAGCAGCGGCAGACTCATGTAAACTTGGTTTAAATGACTTGGTAACACGTGGGCCCTGTGATGAAGCTCCACCCCCACTGTGCTGAGAGTCTAGCTCTGGCCCTGCTCAGGGCAGCTGTAAATAGGAAGACGTTGTTATCCATGCTTCAGTCTCTGTGATAGTTTGTATTGCCAGAGTCCATGTGGGCACTGGAGTTGTAGCTAACTTGTTGCTAGAGTATGTCATTGGCTTAACAGGCTCTGATCATAGCTAATCTAGACACCATCAATCTCCTCTTTACCGTCTCGCAGGTTGGGTCCATTGATTTTGTTGCTGTGCTTCGGAAAACTGAAAATCTAACACTCACTTTGTATGAAAAACACACAGACACAGAAAATGCTCGAATGTTCAAGAAGAAGATGGCTGGCATATGATAACTCATTACCTGCTGTGAAGACACACACACATGCACTGTTACACACGCACATAGATCCAGGCAGTGGTAAAAATCATTTCCTGTTTGCTCCATCAGATCCACCTTGCTGGTTACTGAACAAGCACTGTCCCACCCGTGAAGCTCAATTAAATGACATGCAAGAAGAAACCCAATAATTGCCACAGCCTGAAATGTTTTGTGACAAATCTCAGGGAGAACATTATATTTATTTTTGGTTTGTGTCGCTACGGGCTTTTCTTTGTGGGACTTAAGCCTGCATGGTTTGAGATTAGTTAGAAATATTGTTTGTCACAAAATAAGTGCCTGGTTTTATTTAGTTCAGTAATTTCTGTCTGCTCACCATCCATGCTCCTCTGTGAGCGCTGCCTTCAGAGATTTGCACTGCACGGGAGTAGTGTAGGGTAAGTTTAATTTAGTGGTCAGAGAGTGCTATTTATCTCACGTGAGCCAACTTTAAATCCGGCTTTAGGTGCATTGAGGTACATGCCAAGGCACAAATTGAACTTGACTATGTGTGTGCGTAGGTAGGGGGCCTGGGCCGACCCCTATCATGTAATTTAAGTTGAACTAAGGGAATGCATGAATGAATCAGTCCTGGGTATGCAGGGGAGCCAAGGTAAAGCCAAAAGACACTCAGGCTAAGGAGAAGAAGCTACAATTACATGCTCTACCTTTTAACTTCACAGAGGGCAAGAGTTTATCCCAGCATGCATTGGACAGGTTGGCAGTCCATCACGCGGGTACCACAGATTAACAGGATCACAGGCACATTTTCACCTCTGAGGAAATAGCACTTTCATGCTGTGAGGCAACAGAATATGTCACTGACCCGCCATGATGTTCCAAATTGTTTAAAATGCAGCTTAATTAACACCTGTGCTGTGTAGTCTACTGATGGCAAACACAGGCTGTATGCTTTTGTGGCTGCTTTTCCATCAATCATCCTGAATGAACACATGTTATGTATGTATTTGTTAGGCTGAAATGTGACTCGGATATGGTGTCTAATTCTCTTGCCCCAGGTTATCAGCCCTTGGATTTATATCCATGCCGCCACAGGCTAGGTGCCTTTCAGCCAAAACTGCGGTTTAATCCACCAACACTGTCCTCTCAATTCTCCTGGAGGCCGGCCAAATCCTTGTTTACCTCTAACCCTCATCTGTCACCACATTAAGCCTGTCTCTCAACAGAAGCCCTGACACTGCCTGTAATTAAAATATTAATGTGATACCTTTTACTCTCACCATTAGATAAACAGAAATATCCCCACAGATCCTTCTCTCACTCTGACACATGTGGATGTGCATAACATAAATGAATGCAATCATGACCATTCAGTTTAGCAATTATGGGTTACATCAACAAAAATAAAAAATACAGATAGAACGTAAACTACAAACAAAAATAAACGAGATTTAACATGCCACGCAGTGAACACAGCCAACAGTTCGCTGAGTCACCCAGGTTGTCACACGGGGACACGGCAAGGTTTGCCCTAAAGCACATATCCCTTCTCCTATTTCTCTGTGTCCTCTGTACTCCTGCGTTTTATTTTGTTTTTAACATTTTATTTAAAGCTGAGCATTATTTACATATCAATCAATACAATCAGGAGAGCAATTTCCACACATAATGCTGCACATAGAGGATTCCAAGAAGGCAACAAACAAGAGTCAAGACAAGAGTCTCTGTACGACTGAACTTAGACACAGCGGTTCTTTGAGCTAAATGCTAATGTTAGCATGGCAACATACTCACAATGCTACAGTAAACACTGATGTTTAGCAGGTCTGATGTTTATAATGTTGACCATCTTAGTTTAGTGTTTCAGTATTGCTAAGATTTTCTAATTAGCACTAAACACAAAGTATAGCTGAGGCTGATGGGAATTAGTTAATTTAGTACCAGTAAATAAAAATTAAAATAAAAGTCACAAAGACGCATTGAATTTCTGACCTGATGGTGGTGCTAGAGGAAAAAATAAGGGATCACCAAAGTTATCAAGTCCTCCAATTAAATTTTGTCCATTTCTGTTTGTGTGTTGTTTGTGCCCTCCATCCCCATTTCTGCCCCCCTGTCTGGCCCGGTGATAAATCAATACATAATCAAATAAATAATAAAACAGACAGTTAAAGTAAAATCTGTCTGGCACAAAATGGTATCCAGCTCCTTATACTGCATGCCAGGCAACGGGGCAGGACAGGTTTTTATTTTATTTTATTTGGTGTTTCTGCTCTTTTGTCATTGGTCCCCTGGAGCCCTCCTCCACACCTCCCTCAACCCACCCTGGTTCACGTGTTTTAGAACTTCTTTGGGGGGGGTTTAGTTTGTCTTATCCTTCTGTCATTGTCTAGTTTTACTTCCTGTGTATGTGCTCACTGATTATTCTGATGTGCATCACCTGTGACTCGCTGACTTCACTCCACCAGGTATATTTAGATGATGTTTTGTCTGTCATTTTTTGCGGGTTCATTGTTCACCATTATCAGAGACGTTTTATAGAGGAGACACGCCACTTCAAGAATCTCCAATACAACTCTTTAGGGAAAGGCCGAAACGCCAAAGATGGCGGTTATCCCACCCCTCCCGCTAGAAAGCCAATCGTCTGGTTTTCACAGCGGGAAACACATTTCAGTCGTGTGGTTTCACTGACGTATCAGTCTGCTACGCATGCGTCACTACTAACACACATGACTGTTCACCAGTGTTTCCATCAATGTTTCGTCATTCATCTCTTTTTGCCCTCTCCTATGAATTTATGCTTTCAGTTTGGAATTATGGATTTCCCCTGTTTGTTATATGGATTACTTTGTTTCTTTTTAGACTGTTTACTCCACCTCACCTGTAAGTTTTTACCATTTTCACCCGTTTGTTTACATTTACATTTATTCATTTAGCTAACAGTGATTAATGACTTTTATCCAAAGTAGGGCTGCAGCTAACGATGATTTTACAATTCAAGCTTCTATAGATTATTTCAACGATTCATCGATGCGTCATTTAAGAAGTACTTTTGCTTGGCGGCGGCGCCGTTTATTAATAAATTTAATCAATGAATCGTTTCAGTCAGGGTCAGGGTTTAAGTTTCTTGCTCAGGGCCACATTGGCGGATGTGTCACAGTGTGGAGTTGAACCCAGGTCTTATCCACTGCACCATCACCACCCCTAACCTGTTAAACAAAACGTCATGCCCAGTTCCTAATATGTCATTATAACCCTAATAACTCCGTTTTCGATGTATACAACTACAATATGTAGAATTCAAAATGGCTGCTGAGCTCACATGTCCTGTTCACAGCCTACAATAGCCAACTAGAGCCCACGCTGTAAGGTATATATGCCAGCCCCTGTTATTTCGTGGGTAAGCCGAGCCAATTGCAACCAGTTGTCCTGATTACTGGCGTTTCATGTAGCCAATAAAATTCAGGAAAAAATGACATCTAGCTTGAACTACGAAATTCATGATCTACCAGCAAAAAGACACACCGCGTAAAGACACCGGCTAACATGGAGCGACGCAGCAGCAGCCCCTTGCGTCCAAGATCGGTTTTGGCTGTTTTTGGAAAAAAAGTACTTAGACATAGCCTTAGAAAAACCTCTCTAATATATTAATTTTTTTGTGGTATTGATATAAACTGTAAACTTGGACTAGGTAAGTCTTCAAGCTATGACCCCACAGTGTTTTCCATTTATAGTTGTATGCATGCATGTGTTAGCAAACATTTTAAAGTGGAAAAGAAAAATGGGTTACTTTTAGCGTGTTCAAACTTATATTAATCAATTCCAGTACAGTGATTCTGACTGTTAGGTTAGACACTTCAGAGTGTTATCTTTCAGAGAAGCCCAAAACCATGCATTTACTCCAAATGGATCAAGAACTGCATTTAATTTACTTTTGGAATGCCTTGGATAGGCATTTTAGGTGAATTTTACAGGAAAGCTAAGAGGTTAATAAAAACTCACTAACTTTACCTCTGTCTAGCAAGTGTCTGCATCTCGGCCCAAAACCCCTGATTCCCATGTGTGCACCATGGCAGAAGGTAACAGTTTGTCACTGCTATCTGAGGAGCAGAAGTCTTTATTTGAAGAACGGCACAGATTGTAGCTCTAAAAATTTACATCCTGGTATTATGGGGTTTAATAGTCCACTGAATCTGCCTCTAAAGTAGACCTCATAAGCTTTCGGCAATGAAATTGAGATGAATCTCAAGCCATAAAATGAATTACACTGGGCTTAAATAAACCTAAATAATATAATATGTTAGTATTACATATATATTTCTTTTCATATCTACCATTGACTAATCAGCGAACATGCTGGTCTGAGAGGGCTTCCTGGTCTAATTACTGCCCTTGTTTTTGGACTGCAGACCGTCTAGTGTGTCATGGCTTAAGAATAATTTGTCACAGCCCACTAGGAGTCTGTTTTCTTCTCTCTCAAGCTTTCTGTCTCTTTCTACTTCTCTCCGTCTGTCTGTGCGTCATCCACTGTGTTGATATTCAAGTCAAAGATGCCACTAATTTAGAGTTAATGAACATTTCAAATTCACCAATCTGTTTGGTCACAAACATTTGGCAGTGAAATGCATGGAACTATGAACCCGACCACAGAGTGGAGTAAATACAGGTGCCTGCTCCAGCATAGTGCAACCCCTTGACTGAAACTGCTGCAATGCTCACAGAGGGGATCTAAATTTGTCTATTTCTGATTTTGCACTTTAGTTTGGAATGGTGAGAAAATGTTGTACCGTAGACAATGATCGTCTCCTGCTAGTGTTGGTCAAATAAAAATAATAAAGAAAAGGGAGCAGAAAGTAGAAAGGATTGGTTAAGAAGGAGGACACAGGAAGAGAGACGAAGGAAAATTAAGTTGATAAAGAATGAAAAACCACCGTGCCGCCCAAAATGTAATACATTCGTTGTTATCAAAGGTTACTTTTTATTTAGTTACAGTCTAAACACTGAAAATGAACACTGCTTTAAAAGGAATAAACTGAACACATAAATAAATCTATGGAGCAGAACATTTTTCTTTATACTAACTGCTTACATGTGTAGCAGCAGTAACCAAACATCAACCTTCGACCAACACACACAGTAATAATAATAAGAACAAGGCAGGAATGATAGGGACACTGTGTATACACATGCATACAAAGTAAGAAAAAGGCAAAAGGTGTAAATCAACCATTCATTGACCACCACAATCTGCCCCTAAAATCCCAGCAGCTCTCTTTTCATTTTTCTCCACAGCAACTATTAATACTCTCACTGTGTTAATGGAGATTAATGGGTACGGGCAACAAACAGACATGGTAGCGCAGAAGAAAAGCCATCATGAGTGTTGGTGGAGGGGGGTGCGGCATGCTGTGAGTGGGTAGAAACAAGGACGGACTGAAAGATGGATAGATTTCATTAGGCGGGGAAAAGGAAACGGTGAGTTGAGGTGAAAAACACGTCTATAAAAAGTACCCTGTCCCCCCAAGAAAGGTGTTCTCCAAATAATTACACTTTATTGTCCCCTTCTCAGTGTTAGAGGGCGATGGTCACATGGCAGAGTGTGGCACAGTATACAAGAGGATAACACAAAATATCTTCGTTCTACATGAAATTAAAGACAAAAACCAGAAGTAGCCAAAAGGTAAAGCATTTCCTGGAATTGCGTTGTTATCAAAAGCCAGTTGTTTGAAGCCGTCAATGCATCTAAGATGGTGTCAAATAGCTAAGATGCTATATGAGGCTAACTGATTGCAAACAGGCTCTGTGGGAACTGCGTCTTGAGTGACAGGGCTGGGATGCTGTGCTCACTGGGCAGCTTTGGGGACACAGGGAAGGATGGGGTCGTGCTTATATAACTTGAGCTGTGGAAGATCGGGGCATCCAAGCCTGAGTCCACACCCCACTGCCTGGAGAAGAGGGACACAGAGAGACAGGCAGACAGTGTTTTGTGCTGGTGGGGGATGGGTGGTGGTAGTTGTGGGGGTACAGCAGAGAACATTCCAGGAAACTCAGAGGCATAATCTTCTTATCCGTGGCAGATTGGTTCAACGTGTGATGTGCAGCGCGTGCACGTGCATGTGTGTGTGTGTGTGCGTGCGTGCGTGCATCCATGTGTGACTGCATTTATGCACGAGATGTTTGTTTGTCCTCCGTCGCATCACTTCGTCCTTCACCCGCTTTCTTTTCTTACATGTATTTGACCCTGACCTTCGCGCCGCCCTTTCCCCATACACTCTCTCCATTTCATCCCACACACCGGATCAAGATCCGCTCATCTGCTTTTTGTCCTCATTAGAACCTCTTTTCCTCCGTGTCGGTTTGTTCTCCCCCCCCCCCCCGCAATCAGAAGATGAAAGTGACCCAATGTAGAAGGCAAAACGAAGGGAGGTTTCTCACTGAGACTGCTGGCGTTCTTCTGCCCCTGGCCATGGTGGGGATTTGTGGGGGGTGGCAGAAGGGCGAGAGGGGAGGGGGTGGGGGTGCTGTGGACCAGATTCTGCTGATTGTAGGAAATTATATCCTCTAATTTCACCTGCGCACTCCAGGAGACAAAGGCCTTAGGGAGAGAATAGGATAAGGAAGTAGGGAGGGATGAAAGAGGGAGAGAAGATGGACATAGGGGGCATGAGAGAGGATGTAACACTAGAACAAGGTTTGGTCCGAAGCCAGTCAGGGAAGACAGGGAAAGAGGACAGAAAGAAGAGAGACAGCCACTGAAGAGAAAAGTGGCTCTGCTAAACCAAGCCATGTCCTTAAGGATCACCCATCCAGCTTTAGCGCACACACACACACACACACACACACCCATGTCCATACACACAACACTTTTACCCACCTATACCCCCACTTTTCATCCTAACACCTTACTAAAGCACCATTTGCCTTGGCGGTCCCTGTGCATCCTCGCATCTTCCTCTTCGATCCTGGTTTCCTTCTCCTCCTTGATAGTCTTACTCACAGACCGTGACTATCTCCCACTGACAGAGCCACGACAGGATTAGAGAAAGAGGAAGAAAGTGGAGTGCAGTCAGCCAGCACCTCCTGCTGTAAACGAAACGCAACTGACTCACAGGTCTGCTGCATCCTTGAAAAACAACAGCAAGGGCATTTCTTGATTCAGACACTGGCTTATTCTTTCATTCACCTGTGGTTTTTATAATGTGGAGAAATAAATTCAGTCCTGAAGGTGACACAAGTTAAGTTAGCTTTGAATTGTTATCCAGTAATATCATATGAGATTATTTGTGTTATGATCATTGTCAATGCAAGCAACCTCTCTTCTGAAGAATTTAACATCTCGAAGCTGTTAACCAAAGTGAGAAATGAGACACAGAGCTGAAACGATTAGTCAACTAAACAATTAGTTGATCGACAGAAAATTAATTGGCAACTATTTTTCTTATCAGCTTACAGTTTGTGTCGCTTTTCAATGAAAAAATGCCAAACTATTTCTGGCATTAGCTTCTTAAATCTGAGGATTGGCTTCTTGACTCTGTTCTATATTATCGTTGGTCGCACACAAAATTTGCAATTTGACTAAATTACTTAATAATAATTGTTAATTGCAGCCTTTTTTTGTTATAAAAGACAAATAAAGGACAAGAGGGGGCCATAACATAACACCACTTATTCCCGACAATGTGGAAATACAGAATTAACTGAAGGAAGCAAAGCGAAATATTTCATTCAAATGTCACATCTACTTTGCTAAATCAATGGATGAGCTACATGTCCCGTGTCCCATCTGTTATACTAATACAACTATTAAATGTTACACATTGCTTTGCCCAGATCATCATATAGTAATGTAAATTTCAGTATCCGTGTTTAATCCAGTCAGAATGGGTTTCAACTGATTTAAAAGGTCTTTGGCAAATTTGGCTACAATGGAGAAACTGGGACACGGCAGTACTTGCAGTACGCTCTGTGTTTCACAATTCTGATGCCAACAGCAGCCTCAAGTCGAGCTCCTCAAAACTAGACAGACAGCGTTTTTTCATCCAGAGACTGAGACAGCAGTGTTCTCTCTAATATTTAATGCTCTCTGAGAGCCTACAAATGATCCAGCCACCAGAGCTCTCTTGTCTATTGAACATTTCACGTGGCAAGTGCTGCACATCAAGTGTGAAAACATACTGACACAAATTCAGTCAAACATTTACTATTGCTCCTTTTTATTATTGCAGTGTCCTTGTTGGACCTCTGTTATTAGTCGGAGTCTGGGGGAGTGAACAGTATGAGCCAGTGCTAAGTAATTCAGAGAGAGGAGAGTGTTTTTTTTTTTTTTTTTTTTTTTTGTGGGGGGGGGGGGGGGGGGGGGGGCGACGACAGAGAATGAGAAGCTAAATGACAGAGAGTGAGCTTGGCAAAGCTACAGCGTTTCACTGCAGAGGTTTTAAATCCTTTAACATGATTTCCCTCATCCCATTAAACACATAGCTATGGATAGGGAGAGTGTAAAGTGTTACGTACAGGAGGGAGGGGGACTGAGTGAGAAGGAGAGAAAGGGAAAGTGAGAGGGAGAGAGATTAAATGGGTGTTAAATATAGGGAACAAGCCGCTATTCCAGTCCCATTTGTATCTGCAATCAGGCTGGTAAATGTTCTCTCTTTTTCATATCTTGTAGATTACACTAGATGACCTTTCATTGTTTGCTCTTCTTGAATATCATTTCTTATCCTGCCTTTCGTCAGGGTTTAGACATGTCAAAATGTATCTTTAGAATTTTTTAAGGGCACTGTCCAAATAAAACGAGTTCCGCTGGTGGTATGAGAAACCTTTTTGGATGCAAAGACACATCTGCAGTGATCCGTATTAGCACATGTATGTGGATGACAGCATATTGACATTTGTATTGCTTTGGATATGAATGGCATAATGGCACAAAATAGCAAAAGAACAGTGTCAAAATTTGATAATAACCGAGCTTCTTTGCTGTTTCATGTTAATAACTATAATTATTATTATGATGTATTAGAAAATAGCGGACTTGACTGAGGGAATTCAGTGTGTGTAATGGAGTTTATTCTTACCTTGGAGCACCTTGTCATGCACTATTTTTTTATTGTCTTTAGTGATAATGTCAGCACAAACAAACAACATATACAACATCTCCAGGGGTAATGAATAATTTAACAGATTCATTAAGGCTTTCCGCTAAAAAAATTCCAGCACCAACTTCTGTTCTTGAGTTCCAATATCAGTCACTTCCATCAGGTCATAAGTGTTGGATATAGTTGTACAGCCCTTTGAGCTTTGCAGGGGTTTTTTTTGACTATTTTATGGAGTCCATATATGCATCAAGTTCATTCATAAAGACATGGAAGAAGGGTTTAGAACCAGCAAATTTACATTTATGGATATGGTATTTGGCAAGTAAGAATAACAGATTTGTTATGAAATATAGTCCTTTCTTATCATCCCTGAAATCAAAACCACCAAAGAAGACATCCTTAAAACAGTGAGCATGAGCAGGCAACATGAGCCTGAATGAACTCCAACATATCTGACCAGAATTTCTCAGTGTGAGACTTGTCATGCACTATTATCTGCCTACCAACAGATTAGCTTAGCATTAGCCACCTTATATTAAAAATACTGACCAACATTCATGGTTAGCTTTACACACATAAATGAAGCATTAACATTTTCTGTTTATTTTCCAGTTGCGGTTGGCAAACATGTTATTACAAAATTACAGATTAATTTACAGCTTGATCTTTAACAAAACATTCTGCCTTCTCTCCCAAGCTTGGCAAATAAAATCTGCTACAAAAAAAGGTTTCACTTCCTGAAGCACAACTGAAGTCATCCAGCTTTAAAAAATTAGCATAAATGGAGGACATTTTAATAAAAAAAGTTCATCACTTACGTCCTTGTAGACAGGTCAGCAAAACAAAAAATGTACTTCATTCTCAATTTAACCTAGCTCACACAAAAAAGTCTGTCTTCCTCTAGAGTGGCATTAGGGTAATGTTCCTGAACGTAACTGCACACATCTCTGACCTTTGCTGAAATTATACTTCAAATGAGGTTCTACACTGTAGTTCTTCTTTATAAACAATAAGTTCATCATTTTTGTTTAGACCATCTATCAACAGATCCTTTTTCTCTGTACATGAGAAACATTTTGTTAATTGGGGAGGGAAACATGGAACATTTTGTTCCTAATCTCCTGAATATCACAAGTAACCTGTTCACGAAAATGAAAAACAAATTGTTCAAATAAAAGAAGGATTTCAGCTCATTTGCCCAGGGATGACGCAATTAAAAGTTTGAGAGTCTCTGATCAGACACCTTCACAAGTCTATTTGGAAGCCAAAACATTTGACATTTGTGTCTGATGTTTGGAGGTTCCCATCCCCAGCTTCCAACAGCTTCTTTAAATGTCATGTCCAGCACATACTTGCCGTTCTTCCTTTTGCTGGGGTCTCAATTCGCCTGTATTTCTCCTGATTTATGAATTCCCACGCCTTCTTTTCCTTTTCATTATTAGAACCTGTTTTCTGGCACTGTACGGCGTGTTGTCTACTGTTTCCACCCAGACAACAATACAGCTACACCAAATGTCATTTCCTGGCATGCACGTGAGAAAGAGGGCTGCTCGCACCTCGTCCTCCTCAGTGAGTGAGAGAGACGGAGAGAGAAATGGAGAGCCCTAAGAGACAGAAATACTCAGGAAATAAAGTCTCTGAAACTCACATTTTTCTAGGGGAGGACCCAAGACCCCTTGCTTTGGTTTTGAAATCCTCCCCATTTTTGAGCTCAATGGTAGGAACTGAGGCAGAAATAATTCTCAGCCGCAGCCTTCCCTCTGTCGCCACTAAATGCTAAACCATATAAACCATACAGCTCTGAAGTTGTTCACTGACCCCTCTGACTCTGAGAAGCTCGCCTTCATTGTGCTATCTTTTCTGAGGCAGTACAGCTGTTACGTCGATGGAAGTGGACTCTTCAAATTAAATTGAGTCATTAAATCTGTATTTACCAGTTTTATAAATCTTTTAACTGGTCTTGATTTTTACAACTTTTCCTTTTATAAACCACATCATGCCTTCTCTTCGCTAAATAACCATCATTCAAAAAAATCAGATGAAGGGCTTTACTAATAATTGACTGAGGTGTGAATTGTTTTAACCAATCCAATGTAAAGTATTCATAAAGATCACTGCTGTCAATCATCTGTACTCCTTTAACTTGTTACTGGAGATGTTAGTCTCTCGTTTGCTGTCCTCCATTTTGAGCTGCACTTGTAGCTTAACATCTGCTCATTTGAGGTTGTTTGCTGGACACATAGGTGTCTTCATGGCAGTTGATATCAGAAGCTGTGTATGTTTTGTTTGTACAGTAATGCACAATTTAGAATCCTGCAGACTTTGTAAAGAAAAGAAAAAAAAAACGCTTACTTGAATTGTGTTCTCTTTAAATACTTTGCAGGGCCTTCAGACAAATTCAAAGCACATGCAAGACAATACAGTGAACCAACAGTGCCTAGAGATGCAACATCAACTTTTATCCAGCAGAGTGAGCTGTTCTCCAACAACTGTTGAAATGCGTCATTTCTTCTTGAACGCATCCCTGAACTGGATCCTGTGGCTTAGCTCAGTCTCTTGTGTGTTGCCTTGATGCACACACAGATTTGTTACTCTCAGTTGCAGCAGCAACCTGATAGTCTATTTATGTCTGTATCTGTACCAGCTTAAGGGATGCAAACCTGTTTGTTTTTTTTCAAAGTATACACTGCATGTTTGCATAATTTGTTAACAATTTGATTTAGTAGCCTTCAGCTCTGTACTTCATTGTGTTTTCATGTCAGAGTAAATCTGCCTCTGACATGGAAACACAATGAAGTACAGATATAGTCTAAGGATATTTTACATTTTCTTATTTTACATTATTATTGTCTAATTACAAGGATGATTAGAGTTCAAGTTCAAATGTGACTGAAATCAAGATAATGTTAAGCTATAGTACAAATAGCCTACTTTAGCATTTTAATATGAACAGTAACATTTTACTATATTATACCCTCTCATGCCTCTTATTCTCCTGGCAGTTTATTGGTGGTAACTGACATGTCATTAGAAATGTGGAAAGATACGGACTGGATATAAAGTTGACTTTTGATGTAGTTTAATTGAATGCACATTAATGTAATTCAACCAGTCCTTTTGCCTTTGCCATTCTTCTTCCTATCATATACCACCTCCCGCTGCATTTCAACTCTGACAACCCAAGGACACAGGATCGTCATGCACCACCTTGATTTAGGAAACAATGAGCTTATATGAGGCCAAACAAGCCTGCAATTTATTTCAGCAGTGCAAAGTTTCACTATTCTCCCAACAAGTCAGGTGATGATGAAAAGCTTTATCTTGTGATGCAATCCAGGCCACAAAAAAAGAAGCTCACTCCCACTCAGTTTCTGTCAGAAAAAACTCCAGGGCCAGTCTGGACAGATACTGCTTTGTTGTTTGCAGTTAATAATATTCAGTAAGCAGATGATACTCCTGCAGCTGTTGGCTCTTTAATCTCCTTCCTAACCTCTGATAAGTGGTCAGAGCCCCAGGGACCTTAGCATCTACAGTATTTCCCCTCTCTTTTTAACATGACACCTGAGATTTCTGCACAAGGACTATTGACAAATGGTGTTCCTGCATGCTGACCCATAGTAATAAGTTGTGGTTAACAGCCTTTGGCATTTGCGTTTGTTCTTTCTGTGTCACAATAAGGCTTTTCTTGCCATCACTGTCAGTTATTTTTTCGAAGTCGGTGCATGTTGGAGACAGTGATGTCTTTTTTATTAGCTGTCAATTTTCCAGCTTTGGATATCGAGTCAGAAAGGAGACACGTTTGACTTGTAGCTTGTCAATGGATTTAAAGAATATTTCTGACACACAATGATCTCAAGCTTGTTGCAGTCACTCACATAGTTGATTGTATCTTTTCGATGCATTGATTTTATTTATTTATTTTTCATCAGAAGCAATTTACCATAAACTGGTGTAAATCTCATATTTTCACAAGATGGAGCCAATTAAGTAATTAAAGCTAAAATAAGATTAGGAGATAAGTATGTTTTTTTTTAAATTGCATGGACACTTTAAGCTTCTCAGCAGTGACAGGGCAAAATAAATCTTTCTGAACATAGTTTGACAACTACTAGAAACAATAAAAATGGTAAACCATTCAATCTAGAGACTGTTTAAGTTTAGTAATTTAAGGATTTAGTACTCCGTTTAAGACATAGTTATGAGAAACACAGCAAATGATGCTCAAAAACACTTTGTGCCTTCAAGCTAAATGAGGTGAGTACTCATTTTGTTTTTACAGATAGATTAGTGGCATGTTATCTTTTCCCAATTATATAAAATGGTTTTTGTCCTCTTTATATTGTAGCTTATAGCTGATTCAGATGAAAATATATTGCCTTGGTGTATTCCAGTACAGCACAGTATATATTCACACTTAATTAACAGGTATCATAACTGTTCAGAGAGAATGGAGTCAATAAGTCCCATTGACATTTGTGTGATTAATCTACTGTGACAATATTTGTGAAACTTTGACAGTGAATTACAGGGTCAAGAAAAATTGATGCTTTGTAGATCCAATCAAACTAATGGATATAATATTCTAAGTAGACTCTGGTTTCCATTTATCCATCTATCTATGCATTTTCTGTTTCATATTATGGTTTGGGTTGTGTGGGAAGCAGGCTAAGTGGCCCAGGATTCTTCCTCCCCAGCCACAGCTCCCACTTCCTTGAACATCCCATGGCATTCCCAGGCCAAAGGAGATATTTCATCCCCCCGGGATCATCTCCCAGATGCCCTGAAGTCATCCTGGGAGGTGTCCCGGGGGCAACCTACTCAAATGGCTGAACCACCTCAACTGACTCCATTCGGCACAGATGACTGGACTTAGACTCAGCTCACCCTTCACCACCACATCACTGTGGATGTTAGAGCAATCTACCATGTTACCCTCCCTAATGAACAAGACCCAAAGCTACCTGAACTTCCAACCCAAGAGCGGCAATCTTCTTTAACCATAAAGCTGAGATGCGGTGCTCAGGTCACCAAACCAGACACGCTCCAACCCTCAGCTACACCTTGACTTTCAGTCACAACTGGTAGTGTTGAGGGCTTTACCTTGACACCACCTTGGCACTGACCAAAACCCACCTGAGAACACACGTCTAAGTGACAACCCTTGCACCCCCTATTCCCTTCTCTAAGTCTACCAAACAAAAGTAGGTTTGACGAGGCTGAGCAGTGAGTGTAAAAATTAGAGCACAGTCTCTGGCCTCCACCGTAAAAAAGAAAAAAAAGATAATACAGGAACCACCTACTTTAAGTTAGCTGAAAGCCCGGAAAAAGGCCCTGCTCTCTCTGGCAGAATGTTCTATAATAAGGTTAACACTTTATTAAACAGATATATAAGTTCTGTGAAAAACGATGGCAGATATTTAGTAGTGTTGACTTTGAAAGCAGTTGTGAGAGAGAATTACCAACATAAGAAAATGCTCACTCATTAATTCTTTACAGACATACAATTCAACAAATATGTAGAGTAATGTCTCTAATAATTGACAACATTCCCATTTTTGCATGTTCAGGTGACCTGCTGTGACTAAAACATTCTTTGGGCTATGCTAGCAATTAATTGGAGTGAATAAATGCTGCTAGAATCAATAATTGTATATTAACAACAGAATAAATTTATGTGAAAGGTGTAACCCTTAGTGAAGAACCCATTGATAACTTTCCCACAGTTCCCATCATCTCTACAGAGCATTTTAGCATTTTGCAGCTCATTGTTTTGGTTTTACAGCCAGTTCACTCACACTGATGTCATCAGTGTCCTTTCCAGATGTATCCCGATCCCAGCTGACATTGCAGGAGAGGAGGGTACACCCTAGACAATATAGCCTAACTAGGTACTGTACATACATTATATGGAAACATTCTCTAAATATACGCTTTATTATAAACATTTTATTATTAGTAGTAGTAGAAGTAGTTGTAGGTTTTAACATTATTATTTTATTATTATTACTTTCTTACTGGGTCTATAAGTAGCCTATTATTATTATTATTATTATAGTTTAGTGTTGTGAAATGAACCGATGCCTGGCACCAAAAAGCAAAAGAAATCAAAAGAAAATCTGACGTCAGCCTGGTGCAGATCCTCATCAAAAAACAATCAAACCAAATCCCTACCCTGTGTTTCAAATGCTGAATTTATTATTATTATTTTTTTGTCTTTCACATGACGATTTCAGCAGAACAAGCGTCTGCTCATTGAATTATGCGTCGCACCTCCTCGTCATGACAACTAGCTGCGAGACTGAAATATTGCAAGTGGTGTCCTATAAGCGAGAGAGGCGATGAGACCGCACTGAGAGAGAGGGGGGGGGGGGGGGGGGGGGGGCTGTTGAACTACAAGCCTTGGGATCCTCTTCAGTGCAGGCATCGCGCTTCAAACATAATATCACTGCAATATTTAAAGCATTCATGGTGCTCTTCTGAAACCATGAAGGCTAAACGGAAGACCCCCGCGCTGTTTGTCAGTCTGAGCCTCTACTTTCTATGGAGAGCATCTGATACCAAGTGAAAGCGAGAGATAGAGAGAGAGAGAGAGAGAGAGAGAGAGAGAGAGAGAGAGCACTACGCAAGCGCGCAAAGAAAACATTGGACACCTGATTTTGTGGGGTGTCTTTAGAACGTTATTTCACAGTTTAAGTCAAACAATCCGTGTTTGTGAAGGCCCTCGCGGTTCCAGTGGGGCAGAAACCGTGGATTATTATCAGCATGGACAAATGGGGAAAAGAGGACAGACCACTGCGTTGACTTTTGAAGCAACGCGCAGGGTCTTGCCGCTATAGCGTTACGCATTTATTTTACTGACTGCTTATTTTCCTGTGTGAATTACACCCGCTGCTGCATCTCAACACTATTAAAGTCAAATATCCGTGGATAAGGAACAGAGCAGGGTGTTGTCAGAGAGGGATGAGAGGAGGAGGGGGCAGTATGAGGTGTGCTTTTTTTGGAAAAGCCGGAGAAAGACAGACACCGAGAAGGTGTACTGATGTGCGAAAGCCTGCGACGCGCTGCCCTCCTGAGAAATAATTGCGATCAGGGAAGAAATGGCCTAGTTAAAACACCATCGACCCACCGGCACAGGATAGAAAAGAAGAATCGTGTTTAGATGGACGGGCCGTCATCATCGTCATCATCATAATTCCGGTGCTTGCATCGAGTCTTTTTAGGTAAGCCTTATGTTCACCACCTCCTCCTAAACGTGACTGGAGATTGTCTGTCCATCATGGGTTTTGTGTAGCTATCTGTGCGCGTTGGTGACTTCGCACATTGCGCACGTTATCCATCTTGACGCACTGTCACAATTGCGAGAATGAGACTTCAATGTTAAATCCTCGTGCCACTTTGTTGCTATAGCACATATTTTCTCCCTTTCAGTGGGAGCCTTCCATTGGCCTTGCCTGTTGACAAGCTTTCACATCTTAACACGATCAGTCTACTTTGTGCATTCGGCGTCAGTATTGTCGTTTCAGCCACGCTGCTTAACACGATGATATTCATGTGATTTAATTGGAATCCACTCATCATGCAGACTGTCAATCAGACCGGCTGCTGTTCTCAATTGGGCTTCACTAGTGCCCTGTTTCCCTTAGCTGTGAAGGGATAGATTGTTTTAATAATGCTGTGATTACATGTTTAGACGGCTGCATTAGCGCGTAATTAGCCACACATGCCGCTATGCTGCAATATAACTAATCTCAACCAGAGTGTGTGACAGGCCTTGAACTTAGAAGATGTCCTCTCTCTAATGGACAAACCCACAACAGCTCGGAGACACACACACACACACACACACAGTGTGCACAAACGCCCACACAGACACACAAAGTCTGTGCCCTAGAAGATGCAGATAGGATTGTGAATTAAATGCACACACTCTGATGATCCAGGGAAGGCTCCATTAATATTCAGCGGTGGTTGGGCAGTGCTCAGTTAATGGCAGACAACAGGACCTCTGTTCTGACAGGTCATGGATGAGAAATGGTATGTTTTTATTTTTAGGGAATGAAGGTGTTTTTTCTTACTGATATGGTGCCTCTAGCTATGAAGGAGTGACATTTAAAATCCATCAGAAAGCCAATAAAGTCATTTTGTAGACCTCCGCAGAATTTTGTATTACTCTTGTTCATGTACTGTTGGAATAGCTGTGATTGCTTTCTTAGGCCGGCATCATGTCAACCTGGTTACTGGCATTTGGAGACTTACTCAGATGCAACAGAACATGGCTGAAGACTTGGAAGACTTGCATGGGATACATATACATATATATTAATCAAAATGTTGCATACAAGCTAAATGTACATGCTATATTGATCAAAGACTGGACACCACATTTTGGCAGATATGTACTAAAATGTACTCCAAATGTAAATGTCTCTTGGGGACATTTAAAACCTTTGTTCCTTACAAGCTAATACTTTGATTATTTATTTCTGAAATTGATCCATTTTGTCTGTGTACTCACTAGCAAGGTCCCACAAGATTTAGTGTCAAATAACATTACAGGATGATGCTTTGCCATGCAGTGATATCATACACTCACTGTAATCAACCAAACAACAGTTAATACATGTACTTTAACCTTTAAAACCATCAACTGACTACATTTTTTTGTTTAATTTCCAAGAAAAGATACTGTGACCGCACACCATCCCCAGATTATTGTATCCAATAAAGGACCAGTAATGCTAATATTGTAGCATGGCACAATGTCATTTGGTTTCCTGAGAGAAAATAGATCAATGCAATAAAAAAGAAAGAATGGCGGTTTAATGGATTGGATGACAACATGAAGAGGAGAACAAAATGTGTTCAGTCTTTATGTTTAATGTAAGTTTGGGGGATTTGTGAGTGAGCCAGTTGAAGTGTCAGAAGTTACTGAGCAGCATTGTCAAATATCAGTACTATTTCCATCACATAGGCCCAGCATCAGATCATTCTGCCTTTTTGCACTGTCCATTTAGGGTATTATAATTTTGGTTCTTGGTTAATTTAATTTTTGATTAAAGCTTTATTTTGAATTGATAACCTTATTATAGCTCTAAGCAAGTAAAACAAATGAAACACTTGAATTTGTCATTAAGACTCTGATAAGTGATGTCAGTTTTCATCTGCATCATTTCTTGTTGTTGCTAACTGATACACAAAGGCTTAGTGCATGGCCGCAGATTGACGTGCACACAGTATGCTTTCAAATAACACATAGCTAATATGTTGAACATGAGTTTGAGCCTTTCATCAGCTCTCTGACGCTGCAGTGCCGTGTGGATGAATCCAATGTTTCCATTTTTAAAACAAAATTTGCAGTTCCACTGAGTCAAGAAGCCTGGCTGTGAGACAGAATGAGCTAATACTGTATAAAAACGTGCTGTATGTGCCATTTGTTTCTTAATTTTACTGTGGCCATCTGAGTAGAGACAAAAGTGTGATTAAGTTTAAGTTTAAATTTAAGTAATATAATCAGCAAAAAGAAAGATTGCATGGAAAATATAGCAAAAAACTATGACTTTAATTCCAAGTGTGCCTACATGTTTTATTAATGCATCTTTACTTCTCCCATGGTTTCCCTTAGGATTTTTTTCGGGGGGTGGGTGGGCGTGTAACAGATACAGGGTATTGTCGTAGATGTGACGCACAGTGGGCGGTTGTTTGTATCGTGCATTTCTACAGTGAGCTGCAATGAAACGAGTGCACATAAATTTGGTAAAAATATATAAACAACATTTATTTACAGATCCCACAACTATTTACAGTGAATTGCCTGTGTGTAACAACTCTGTCTCACTCGTTTGTTTTTGTTTTGTTTTGTTGGAATATATAACCTAATCATAGGCCTATATATTTTTGTTATTCTTTCAGGGGGCAGGGGGCATTTTCTAACCCTATCCCAAAACAATGGTTGGGGAACATTGAATTTCCATAAACTAGCTCCATAGTCTGTTTGGTCACTGTTTTTTGTTGCTGTCCATTTTAAATGTATGCTCATTGCACTGTAGACAAATGTCTCAGTCATTATTACTTATGCTGCTACCAGAGAAACTTGTCTCCTGTTGTAAAACAAGCTGTTTCCAAGTATAAGTAGAAAAACTCCCCATACAAAAAGCAATTTAAGCTCAACAGTAGAGCCCCGACCGATATGGGATTTTAAGACCGATACTAATTATGATATTTAAGGATTTTAAAATCCGATATTCCGATGTACTGGCTGATATTCTTTTTTCTCCTTCTTTTTAAAAACACATAAGATAAACAAACATTATCTGTAACTTTTGTTACGCATAGTTGTGAGAGCTCACCAACATAACATGACATAAAGCAGTTCAAAAATAAACTGAAATTTGAACAAAAGCACAGCTGTGTTTGGTGGTGTTGCCAACAAGGGAGTTGCATATTGCCCTCTGGTGGACAAACTTTTTTAATTGTCTTTTATCAGCTGTTATAAACACTGATACTTATTTATCTGCAATTAGCTCATATCAGCGGTCGGGCTATATTGTACAGTATCACTATGTTGCCATCACATCAAGAGGCCACATTGGGGAAAGTGTTAATAAACGAGTGGTCTCCTCGCTATGATGCATTCACACTTCGAAAAGTGCAAAAATATTACATGTTCTCACATAAAATATGTATTTAAATTCAATAATACACTTGAAGTGCCATTACCATATAATTTAAATGTAACAGCAGATCCAGGCTGTTTGGAGACATTTTCTGCTCTTGACCAAACATCATCTTTGCAGATATCACTGGTAAAGTCATTCTAGTATTTTAAGCCAGCGCATGTTAGAATAACTGTAATCCAATCTCAGTGGCTACTTTATGGCTATGTAAGTAATTTAATTATTTAAATGTATTGTTGTTTGCAATTTGAATAATAGTAAAACTGTATCAAATTGTCATCATGCCTCCTTTCCAGCACCTTCCATGACTTATGTTTTTGTTTGGGCTTGCTTCTGGGATTCCCCTGTCATTCCTGTTTTCATGTCACAACAAAATGAATTGTGGGTCAGTTCCTCAAGGAGAGTCGGCAGGATTGTGCACTTACAAAAAGTGTGTTTCAAGGGCTCAAAAAGTCCTCTAGAGAGCCCTTGTGCGCTCACCTTTTTTTTGTGTGTGACTTTTCTGAGCTTTCAGAGATGTTTCAAGAACATTCTTTAAAATCTGAGAGGCTGGACATTGGGATTTGATGTAGCCTGTAGTAGGCTACATCAAGTAGCCTGCACCAGCAACAAGTCCCATTGACTTTATGTCCAGAAAGCTGCCCATTTATACCACAAAAACACATACAACACCACATTTGACTTTTTAGATTTTTGAGCACTGCCCTGTTTTTTGAGTGTGTACAATTATCATGAAGCAAGAAAAGCTAGGCTGAAGCCCCAAACAGCACGAGCATACTCATTGCCTTATATGTGAGCAGCTTGGAGGCATGGCATCTATTGCTATCCATACATGCGTTCGCCATCTGACCAGCCTAGTTTCTAACTTAGCTACAACATCTTTACATAAAACATTTACTGTGTTCTGGGTTAACGGTGTAGCTGCTGAAATGGAGGCTCAGAGATTTAAATTTCTGCGTGAAGATGTTATGTCAGAGAAAAGGGAGGTTAAAATGACCCAACTCTCAGTCACATCACGACCAAGGAGGAGAAAAGCAGGAGAATAGCTTGACCTGACCCATTATCCGTGAGCACAGTAAAGCTGGAGAAACGCCTGTACAAATGCCATGGTAACCATCTTGTGTAACCTCCTTTGAACAATATCACATAACAGTCAACCATGAGATAAGCCAGGATAAGTGTGGTACTGTCTTGAAAAGTCTGGGAAGAATATCACACCAAACCCCATTAAAATACCTGGTAATTTAATGTGCCTTTTATTAGCAGCAGAGGCACAAGCCCATTAAAAAGGGACACGTCACCTTTCCTGAATCACAGAGTTCCACCCTTCAGTTCATCAGACATGATCCATTAAGCAGCTGTAACATTTCATTCTCGGATATGTTTTTGGACACAAGCCAGAGCTGCCATTCAGATATGGCATGTGTTTATTTCAAGCAGTGTTAGTGGATCATTGTACTACTCTGATCATAATTCACCGTGCCTATGACAAAGCACACGCATTAGGCAGCTGGTGCTCTTTAGAAAGGTGTGGGCAGTGTTGACATGGATTGGGCAGATATGCAGTTTTGAATTGTAGCCTACATGATGCGTTGGGGAAGGCGGCCCATTTATTATTAGTTAAATGTCATAGTTTCTACATTTTCAGATGGGAACATGATAGCCGGTTCATTTTGCAGTATGAAGTTAGCTAATGCTGGTTTTATTGGCTTGGGATACAGTGAGGAACTTTAATGTCTGAACAAATATGAAATATGGTGCTAAAGGAAATGTTAATAACCCTGCCCCCACCTACTCTCTACTTCTAGTGCAGAAGTGCACTGTGGCTCAGTGGAAAAAAACACCAGTGTATGTCCTTATTGTCTGGTGCTTGGCAGTGCATTCATTGCCTTTTGGAAACCCAGTGTAGCCAATATAAAGTTGACGTAAAAGGGACAAAACATTCGTGAAGACTGGCGTACACTGACCACAAACAAAAAGAAACAGTGCGTGTAGTGTAGTTACTGGCTCTTTGAGATGTCTGAATAATTATAAAGATAAACCAAAGAGGTAACAGTAAGACGTTAGACAATGTTATCCACAGACATTTTAAGACATAGCTATGATCTGAGGTAAACACTGACAAGCACTGAAATGAGTAATACTCTGAATAATACTGGGGCCTGAAAAGGCTTTTCAAATCATACCTGACATTGAAAATGGTGTGCATTTTGTCTTCAATGAACATTTTTTAAAAGCTTGTTTCATGCCAACGGTGCAAAGACAAGCCGCAGAATAAGACATTCATACTTGTGATGACAGAAGTACACCCAGTTGTCCAAAGTAGAGAAATCCAGAAGTCCTCCTAAGGAACCACCATCAGCTTCTCAATTTTTAGTGGAACCAGTGGGCACGGGTAGGTGATCCTAAGGTTTGTATTTGCCATAAATGTGGTAAGCAGGCAATAAAAAAATCCTCTTCATTGTGAGGACCTGGGTTGGTTGTGGAAAATCAGACACAAACCATCAACAGCAAGGTTTGACACATCACTGCAAATGGCAACACCAGAAACCTTGAATGTGAAATATGTGAAATATGAAAATTAAACCCTTTTTTTGATTTAATTAAAATGTTTGGTGTTCCAAACACAACTGTGTACTCTACTTGACCTTTAATTAACTAAACGTTGAGGTAACTGCTCTGTTGAAGCCCTGTGCTAAAAAACCAGGCATCCCACTAGCTCATATCATTTTTCAGCAACAGACATTTTATACATAGTGTCTACTGTTTGGGGTACTGCAGTGTGTTACATTACATCAGCTGGTTTAATCCTGTGATTTATGATGATCTGGGTGCAGTTATTGTCACACTGTGGATTATGAAATGCTGATTTGGCCCTTACAGTATTTGTTGACCATTTTTGTTGGTGTATGAAGGATTGTTAGTGCATTGTTTCAGTGTTGTTTAAGTCAGAAAGTCAGTGGTAGATATTACCCTTAATCTTAGTTTGTTATGTCAAAAGTTCTGATGAGTCAAGGTCTCTGGAGTGTTCATCTAAATTTAACATTATTGTCCGTCCTTGTTAACTCGAAAACGCCTGTGTCTGTTCACTGGGCTTTCTTCCTCACGACTCCCACTCCCAAACAGCTACACAATGTGGAAATATTAGGGTGACAACATTCTCAACAGGCCAAGACCTCTACTTTGAAGGCAGTAAACCTTAATTTGTATGAGCAGTGCGAAAGGTTGGCCTGAAAGTTTCACAGCCAGTTGCAGAATCAGTAGCCTGGTGCAAGTGGATGAAAAAAGTCATCTTAAAAATAAAAACATGAAAAAAATAAAGAAATGTTTCTCTTAATTTCAAGTATTTCCTATGGCCTATTTAACAAAATCCATGTCCTTTTGCATAAGTCATTATAAATATGCATGAAATGTGTTATAGGTTATTATATTAGCAAGGCATGATATTTGTGCCATAATACAGTGAGGCTGCATGAAGCATTTCATATCAGAAAACAAGACAGAATAAAGCAGGGTACTTAAATTTAATTTTAAAAAATGACACAGATGATTCCAGTAAATTCTCACTTCTCTTTTTTCATTTTTGAAAAGACAATCTGGTTTATGTCTTAATTATAGCAAAGTAAATCATTAAAACATGAATTTCTGCAGTGAAAAAGGCTCTGCTTACACTCGCATAAAGAAACATTTGGAATTCCAGATACTTTAAATAACATCCATAATCACCATAGGATAATTTATTTGCATGGTAAATGTAATGTAAATGTAGCCAGCCAGTCAACTGGGGGGGAGTTACCAACAGTGTATGAGTTTACAGTGACAGGACTGATTCCTTAAACCATGGGCACCTTTTCCCTCTTTGGTTGCATGCATGCTAAAGGCCCATTCACCCCAGAAAGTTGCGCATTCTAAATGCTTGGTGATGTATTGCACCGTACACCATTTCATTCAATAAAGAGTTAGTGAAGGGGGCAAAATGCCCTCTAAGCTTGCAAGCTTGCTAACTGTCAGTTATTGTCAGTTAGCAATATAGGGCTCGAAAAGCTCTCCAAGCTAGAGAGCTTGCTTTCTTACTGTTAGTAAGCAAGCTATCTTGGTTGCTAATGGGAAAATACACACACAGTTTATTCAATAAAATGACTTGCTCCATTGACTTCTCATCACTGTCTACAAACCATTCCTCTTGGAGCAGTTATACAGCAACAGAGGTGGTGAAATAAAAGTTGAGCAACACAAGGTGCGATAGCTTCTATCATTTTGGTCTTTCTTGCTCTCAGTTCAGCACTGTCTTAATGGCTTGCTATTATTTGTGCCAATTCCATTTCAATATCTTTTTAAATTTTAAATGCTGGTGTCACCAGGCCATAAGAGTGTTTTTGTCTCAAAAATTATGGCTGTTGATAGCTTTAATACAACTTGAAATCTTTATTGGATTTTGTTGTGCCTACTATATATGTAAAAATTAAAGAAAGAAAAATGAATGGCCATTGTAAATAAAGCTTCATAGTGTCCTCATGGTCAAATCACTTGAACTTGCTGTTACATCAAGGTCAGTTTTAGTGAAGTCTTTTATATCACACACCTGATTTCTCACAATCAAGGAGTTACATGGTGGACTACTGAGGCCACTACACTGTACAGTGCTCTTGACAAATGTCAGACAGTTCAGTCAGACACTTGCATCAAAGAATTCAGGACGATTCATTGAAAATAAATGCCCAGTTGCACTTGGTGGAAAAAATGCTCTGCATTTGAAGGCACTTCAAGCTGCGATGGAGAGCCTGTGTGGCGGGCGTGCAACCCGTAACAAAAGCAGTGACATGAATAATCACAGGAGCTTGTCAGATTATCAAGACCACCTAATTACCTCATTTTAATCTGATAGTGATTGCAAGAATCAGCTGATACTGATCAGCTGATGACACACAGAAACCCAGTGCCCTACCTGAACCAACATGACTCTCAATTTGGCAACGTAAGAGGAGTCATGTTTTAGCCATGAACACAAAGGCGTAGCAATTAACATTCTGGCAATTTATTAACAACCCATCCTTTAGTATTGTATTTTGGATTATATATAATATATAATATTAATATAAAATACACATTTATATTCAGTTGTCAGGCTGCATGTCTAATTTTACTCTGAGGTTTTACTGTCTTGTATAAACAATTGGTGTTAATAAAATACTGCTGTCTACTTTTTCTTGAAATATTTTACACATACACATTATATTTGTACTGTCAAATAGAACAATTAAAGATTATTTAATTAAATAACAGAGGAAAGACGATACAATACAATGTAAACACTGTATAGGATAAAGCATACATATAATCACATTTTAGCAAGCTAAAAAGTCTACTACTACTTGCACTGAAATCCAAATTACATCCCCCATCTTTTATTCAGCTGACCTCAGTGCAGTACCTTTGGCGTACAGGGAAGCTCTCAGCACATTTGGGCATACAAATCATTTCAGCAGAATACATCACACATACAGCAAGTCTCAGTGCTCTACTTAAGCTAACTTACACATCATCAATGCGGCCAGACCATCTGTCAAGGTACACTTTCCTCTGAACGTGACCGTCCTCTTAAGGCAACATTTAAATTTCAGTGGCCGTTTTGTGTTGGGGCAGCTCGAATAGCATGGCAAAGTAATCTTTATGTATTTACTCAAATGAATGATGATCCTGAGTCAAGTGTGAGACAATAAAGCAGGCTTATGTTCCAGGACGTGTTGCTGAACTCTTCTGTCTGGAAAAAGAAGCCAGTCTGCTCTCCCCTCCCAGAACAGATGAGCAGTGTGTAACTTTAGGACCAGCTGCATGACTGATTATCATGACTGTCTGCGATCAAATATAGTGTGCCCTGTTATCTCCCACACATATAGTATATGAATAATTTAGGTTCCCATGTGTGATTGACCCTGTAATTTAATATCAAGTTCAGGATCAATAAGTTGTCCTCCATGCTGTGCATCTAGATTCCCAAATAATGACTATTCCTTCCTTATCCAGTCCCCACCTATATGAGGTTAAAAGGGGCTTCATTTCACACTATTAATATTGATCTGCTCTGTGTATCCATTGATAGTGTTAGTGTAATAACACATGATCTACAGTATATGTTGCATCTCAACCAGTATTGCCAATTCCTCTGCCTGTTTTGCCCTCATTACTTGCATATGTGCAGAAATAATAGACATAAACCTGTTTGATAATTCCAAAAGATGATAAGGAAAGGACTTTGCAAATAAGGATGCACCAATGAGAATTTTCTTATTTCCTGATGCTGATTTCGCAACCCTACGACAGGAATTGCAATATTGCACAATTCTACAAAACCCTTGATTACCTTCAATTTATTTTTTTTTTGTCTGTTTCGTTTCATCCAAAGCCAGCATTTTAAAAAATTCTCATTTCTACAATATCAGCACATGGCAGCTACTCTATGCTATGTTGGCCCTTTTCTATTATGCACACGCGCTGTGTGGTGGTTACGAGAAGGTGGTATGCAGCCTGTCACCTTCAGCTCTTCATCCGACAACTCATTGGCTGTTCCTGACTGCTCCCCTACTCCCTGCAGTATTTAAAACTGATTTTGTGATTGCTTTCAGCATTGACCATGGAGACAAATACATTGCATTTCCTGTGGCTTTTTTCACAATAAAAGCCTCACCAGTGGAACACTGTTGATTTGAAGTATGTGGCAGTAGCATATTCTGTTTTTAGCAGTAAATGAATACAGCTCTCATACAGTGAAAAAGAGTAGTGAGGCTGTTATCAATGAATTAAAACTGCACGATAACATGCTGCATCGTTTCCTGTGAATTTCTTGTGACTTGGTAGGCAGTCTGAATCAAGCGTAACTGATTGGTGGACTCCGCCGCTACTAATAAAAAGTACTCTATAGAGAAATAATTACTGAATGTAAATATATTACAGAAAATGTCGACCCTAAACAGTATGAATGATTTCATGAAACTCTTAAGGATTATAGCTTTAAGGTTTTGTGAAAAAATGTAGTTGAGAATTAACATTTGCCTTTTTATTAACTCAAGATACAGATAGGGTTAGACAATTAAAAGTCGTGGATTGGAGCTGCGATTAATAAAAAAGGCAAATGTTATTTTGCTAATCAGGTCAGCGTAACCCTAAACCATAATCCTTTAAGAACTGTGTTTTAAATATGTCAATTTCCCTTGGTTTTTCTAAAGTGCATCAAAATGTCAGGGATTGCTTTTGTGTGAGCTGATGATTATGGTGTTCAGACTACAATGCAACAAGGCCACTTTCCCTTTTTTGAACAAACAACAGTAAGATAAAGAGAAAACAACTAAACAAAAAAGTCAATTTGTTATTCTTGGGATCCCATGTCGATATTGCAGGAGTAACTGCATTTACACATATAGACCTCCTCTGGTTTATTTTCCGAGCTAAAGAGTGGTGTGTTGCCAAAGAGCAAAAACACTATGCAGGTTATCCCAGCCTTTCTGAAAACATTTTAATTATTAATTTGTTTGGATACTCAGAACACAGCTGGACTACAGTACATTGCCACAGCAGTTAGAGGAAGAAAGATAAGCGTTAAATCACAAAAAGAGACATAGTAACATGTTGGTGTAATCGTATCAAAAATAACTTTGAGCATCTGCAGTCCAAAGGCTAAAATTAATCACATTCAACCTTCCACTTCCCCTCACAATTCTTTCAACCCAGTGAAGCTCAGTCATTGTACCTCCTAACTCTGTCATGCATGATATCTTTTATATTGGACAATTAAACATCTAACTTAATAAAAACGGCAGTGATACAGACTTCACATGGAGGGATTTCATAGTGTGATCTATCTTGTGATTTACAAAATCGCTGAGCGATACTATATCACTATTATTGACCAAATATGTCAATAATATGGTGATACTTGGGGGCACTATATAAGTGTTAAAGTATAAGTAGACTTTTATTTTTAGCACTTTCACCATAAAATACCTAAAAAAAAATCTGAATCGGTCTACACATGGAATATGTTTACGGATCAGTGGAAAACCTAACATGCAAAATCCAATGGAACCAACACAGAAATGAATGTAATGTGATTTTATTCATATTTTTGCAGATTGTCTTCTTGAATAACATTATATTTGGATAAAGGCTTATATAAACCCAGCTTTTATTCAGAATTCATATGCAGTAGTATTTAAAACATGCTGCCCCCCTCAAGTTGTTCATCTGGAGTTCTGTTCCACACAACATAGCAAGGACTCATCATTATTCAATATAGTTTTGATAAGCATTGCTGTATAGCACAAACCAGACTTGCATTGTGAAAGGCTTTATTTATAATGGTTTGAATGGGGTAATGATAGGAGCCAAGGTGATGGTTTTTTAATGGCAAAAGGGTTGTTTGGTGGATGATGTTTATAATTTATTCCTTGTAATGAATGTTAGTATTTTTTATTAATGGTGTAATGAATGCCAGTGAAAGTTTATTGCACTGAACGCCAATTTGATCATTTTACATATGCAGTTACTATGTTGTGAAATACCACATCTAGATTAATAAAAGATTCCTATTAGGAATGCACATTTGAAGCACTTTCCTGAAGCATGTATTGGACGTGTAAACAATCAATAGTCGATTAACCATTACAATATCATGCAGCACCAAGTGTACGTTTTTCTATAACAGTGTTTGTAAACTGCTAGTAAAAATAAGTATTTGATCAATTAATTAAATATACATGATTAAAATTACAATAACAAAATAATGCTGCATAAGTTCCAGGCTTACTTGGAGAACATAAATTAGATTGCTACCTAGATCTACCACTTAAAACGTATTTTCCTGTATCAACAAACAAAGCTGTAGCTTCTACAGAGTAAACAGGAAGTAGGTTAAACCAATCTCTCCATAACTGATATATTTAAGAAATAAACCATACCTTAGCTACATGATCAAGCACAAAAATAGGAATCTTAAAATTGCACTTTCACTAGACAGGATTTACACCCAGAAAAGTGGGATGTTTTTTTAGAAAGTTCCTGGCTTGCTTTGATGTTTTTGGGAAGTTCTGTTTGTCTCCATCGTTAGCTCTGTGGCTACAGTGGTGCTCTCCTCTGACTCACAGCGTCAAACAGACGAGGAGTGATTCAGCTCTGTTGAAGCTGCTAGTTTGGTAACTGGACAGTGTCATCAACACAACTGGTTATTCCATCAGGGGAGTTACCCAGCTCTCAGGACTGCCATAGTGATCATCTATGAAGGGCAGAGGAAGAGGGGCGCTTCTTTTTTCTAAGTTTGGTGCTTTTACATGCTGACAACTCCATCTCATTAATATTAACTATTAACAGGCCAGACCTTGTGACACGACCAGGTACTACACCAAAAACCTTGTTTACACCACATGTCCCTGGGCTTCTGCGTTGTTGGTCAAGATACTTTTAATCAATTAAATTATTAGACCAACCAAATCTCCCAGTTAAAATTAGAAATTCTAATGGCGTAGCCGCACATTTTTCACATCTCAGATCATCACCTGCTTTTCTTAAATAGTTCTACATGTCTCCCGTATCTCCCATTAAACCATGGGTTACCCTTCATTCCCACCTCTTATCTGTCACTGTCCATACACCTTAACAGATACATCTGTTAAGTGCACTGCAGTCTTTTTGTCTCATTACATCTGCATATCACTCAGTGTCACTAATATAACTCCATGTTCCCGCCTTTCTGTTGCAAATTCATGTCACCTCATCTTAAATCTCACGCTGCTTCTCCAGCACAGCCCCTATCTGCCCACACTGGTGCAGACTCCAGCTGCTCTTCCGAATCCCCCCACTGACTGCACACTTCTCTAGCAATGAGTATTATTGTGTAAATGTGCTGCATGGTGTCAACCATGTGTGCTGTTTCCAGCCCAGTATTTCTTTGTACTCACATGATCTTATGTAAGAATGAAGCAGGTGTGGTTGACATGTGTCTCTCAGCCGCTCACTGTCAGGATGCTCCTTAAAGCGTATTGCACTTTCCACTGGGGATTGGAGGGATAGTGGGTAACAAAATACCTAAATGCAAAACATTCCAATGTAAGTGGATAATAGTGATTTTATTTATGCAAAAGATGAAATTAATAAATCTAAATGACCACATTTTGGGTTTAATTTTTTAGGACATAACTGGACTTATATAAGAACAATGCAAGTTTCCAAAGTGAATTAGGGTTAGGGGTTAGGTTGTGGGCCACATACAGAAAAAAAGTCACGGCATTCACTCTTGCCACAATTGCATTGATGTGATAATTCCGTGATTTTTGCGATGCTACTATTACCAGATTTTCAACGCCATTTTATGTGTCTGACTTCCTGCCTGGTTCGATCAGCTCTGTGTATCTTGACGTGGCTTCATTCAAAAATACACTAGGCGTGTATTCTCCACAGAGCAGAATGGAGATCTGCATCCGCAGCTCTTCCCAAAACACGCTGCGGCACATCTGGTGGAATCACAAGCAGGTGTTTGAACTAGGATATGCAATATATATACAGTGCAATTTATTATAAATAAGCTAAAGCCAAATCCAATTTTTTTTTTTATAAAAATAAAATCTGGCAGTGTGCCGCAGTTGGCTTGCAGGCCATAGTTTGCTCACCCCTGTCTTAATTAGTATACATGGCTATTAGAGCAGACATAAATGTACCCACTATCGTGTAGGGCTATCAATTGCCCCTAAAATCAATTTTAATTGACAGAAAATAGCTATATATTACATAACACACTGCTGGAAGGGCATGTGATATTTAAGACATTTGTTTTTACACTTGGGTTATATTTTTAGTGTAGTTTGATGTTAATTAAATTTCTCTGTCCTATAAGAAAAACTAGTTCACCTTACATCCTGCAAAAAGGCAGGTTACTTATAAAAGCCAATAAAGCCCTGTTATAAATTTCAAAATATAAGTGCACAATAACACACTGTACAGAGAAATCAAGATTATTGCCTCCTAGAAACAAATCTTTTCTTTTTCAAGGGTGGCTTATAAAACCACAGTAAACAGCCAAGCTACTTCTCTTTTGACACCACTGAAATTGAATTGGTTTGAAATGAGTTACGATGGAAACTTGATGGCAGAATGGCTGTTTGGAAATGTGTAGTATCCAAAACTACTACCATAGTGACATGGTTTGATTCCACGCCAGCACATTTGATGTAAAATGAAACAATGGGGTTTAAGTGCTTTATTTATTTATTTTTTTTAATTAAGTTTTCCTTTCATGCCATTGTTCCTGCACAGTAGGAAAAAAGCCATTGATGAGAAAGTCCTCAATAGTATAATAGTCTTTTTAACACCATGTGTTTAAAGATCCTTGCACATGCCATACTGTAAGTGTAGCTCAAAAAATCTGCATCAAATCAAATTAGTGTTTAATTTCATGCCATTCAACATGCTATGGTCTACATATGTAAATCACACGTTTTATTGGAGTTTACCGCACGTTTTATCTTTAGCTGCCAAGTTTTGTTTGCAAACTCTCAGTATGGTGGGGCTTTAAGAAAGGGGATTACAGGATGAGCCGTAACTTGACATTCAGCAAACCACTTAACCACGCATGTCACCCCTGCTTTCTGCACCTGCCTCTGTGTTAGCCATGGCAGTTTTTCTCTCTATGTTTCCTCCCATTGGTCTCTACTCCTCCTTGCCTTTTTTTAAGCCATCCTCTTCTCCTTCCTCTTTTTGACCTCTCACTCTTTTCCACACCCCCTCACACAACTGCACACTTTCTCATTCTTCCTGTAATCACAAACCTCCTTCAGTTTTGCTGTGAGTAGGCTGAGCTTACAACCACCAAAAAAGGACACGTGCAGAAATTACATCAGCAGTTGTTACTGAATAAACCTTAAACCTCTTTAGGAAAGCACAGATTTGATTTGATGCGATCAATCCAGAGAACAAGGCTTTTAAAAATAAATACTAACTATCAGACACAATCACATCTTAATTTCAGTGGCTGCTGGCAAACTGTAATATTTTGCATCTGTGCATCTACAACAAGTTACTTGTTAATTGTTCAATATTAATATTGTGGCAAAAGATTACAGAATTATCAGCTTTAAGTAATTTGGCAACCCTGGATTTGTTTGACAGTCAGCCATATTGTTAATTTGTAGCGCAAAACATTTTGAAAAAACTAACCTCTTACATTTCAAGTCCTGTAAAATATTCCTTCAATGTTCAATGAGCGTTTCCAATACATCTACAGTGCAGTCCTTTGGTCAGTGAGAACAGTACGTTTAGTATATTTTCCCCATGACATTATTATAATATTAGTATATTATTAGTGATTATTAGTGAACTTACTACATGTCCTTTCCAGACGCACTCCAAATAAAGGGAGAGGGATTGGCGTGTCAGTTGGATGTGGCTGTCACAGCCGGTAATCAATTAGTCAGACAGCAAAATATTCATAACACATCCACTCATCAAGAACATGAGACACACATTGACAGTATATTGCTTGGGAGTCCTCGGGATACTTTCCAAAACACTGATGCATGATGTAAACTTGTGCGATGTTATGGGGCATCTGGCTCTGTGTCATCACTTTTCAATGATTACATTTAAAGTAGGCTAAAGCAACGTGTGGCCCGTGGCTAGATTCAGACTTTGGAGTTTCCTGTCAGCCCGAGATCCTCGGGCTTTCTTTGACTCTTTCTCAGTCTAGAGTCAAGAATAAAGCTGATTGCAGTTTTGCCCGGGGGGCTTAGCGTTGAAACGTGCCTGCCTGAGGAACGTAAGCTAGTTAATTCAATGTTATCCTGTAAATCTCCTTTTAAATTGCACCCCTCTGGACATACTTTTATGTATTGTCTTCATCTTTGCAACTACCCTTTCCGTTTCCTCTCTCTTATTTTTTTTCTAGATTTTACATTTGAAAAACATTATGATCAGCATCATTCCTATTATTATTTGAATATTGACATTTAACAGTAGAGACAATGAGACTGGGCAATCACATAAACATGGCTAAGCTGCCTTCTCTATTTAACTCAGTGGGCCATTTTATTCTTAAATTAGCTTTAAGCTTGAGGCAAAGCAGCTGTCAGACTGCTCCCTCAAACTGTGTGTATTGCCCACAGACACCTATACACACGCGAACACAGCTAGCATTTCACCTCGATCATCGCTAATTAGCGTGTCACCAGATTGTGCACACAACTTGGCTTCTTTATGACACATTCTCCCACTCACATCTACCAAACACACTTAAGAAAACAGATAAATAAGAAGTAACAGTCCCCTAGAGGCAGCAATGCTCAGCTATACCTACTTTGTAAGAGTGTCTGGCCAGTAGATGTCAAGATGTCTTACTCTGTGTGTGTGTGTGTGTGTGTGTGTGTGCTGGTGAGGAGAGTTCTTAGATAAAGGGGTTTCCATGTGATCTACAGGTATTACGCAGAAAGAACAGTGGTGACCAACAGCAACATATTGATTTTCTGGTCCAGCAGTGACAGAGGGTGTTTTGTCTAACATCTCCTATCTGCTCCTACTGCCTGCTGCTTTATGATCCCTGCTGCTACTTTAATAACCTGCATTGATGCTTCATTAAGGCCCCTCTAACTGACTTTCTACTTGTTCATTTGTGAACTTTTAAAATCCTAACTTGTGTTTTCCTGTTGATAATTATTGGGGTGAATCCATGCTGCAGTGTAGCAAAGAAATATAATAACATTTCATTTGTTTAGATCTTTTTTTGAGCTTGCAGTCTTGTCTGCTCAGTCAGGATCTGTCCAGTAAGCCCTTATCTCAAATGAAATGTTTGCAGTCATTTCTTGGGTTAATTGCAGTTACAATAAGTGTAAAGTGATATTTCCTTGTGGATATTCCCACACTTTTCTGGCTGCAAAGTGATGAGGACGGGGAAGCAGTGGCAGATGGAGAAGCCATAGTATCTGATTGAGCTGCTCTTTGAGTCTGGACAGCTTATGGTAAATATAATAAATTGTGGGATGAAGCTCACAGCCTTCATCAGCACTTACAACACAGTGGTTCTCCACAAGTGTGGGGTCCCTATGAAATTAACCCTGTGAAAAACTAACATCCTAAAATGTTTATTTTCTCAAACAGATTAACGCTAACACTTTACTTGAAGTCCCCTATTTAGCATTTATAAGCAGCATATAAATAATTTAGTAAACGGTTTATAACACCCTGTAAGGGACAATAACTATGCAGTCCAAATGTAATGGAAATTGTGCCAAGGGTTTTGAAGAAGGCAATGCATAGTAGAAAGATAAAGGAATGAGGGGGTCATGAAGATATTTAGAAATCATCCTCTGGGGACAATGAATATACTTAGAAACAAATTATGTCAGGTAGGTGCATCTTAAAGCTATAGTTTTACAAAGAGGGACTTTTACATATAAATGAATGTCCTTTACAGTCAAACGAGTTCACACAATGTAGATTAAGCCTCTCACCGCCAGATAAATCTCTCTGTATTCATAGTACACCAGAGTTTTTAAATCTGATGTTCTTGGCGACATTCCCGCACTGACGAACTAGTACTGATGTGTTTTATTCCCACCAGCAATGATTGGTTTACCAGAGTTGAAGGAGGGAATGACCATTGCGACAGCAGCAACTCAGTATGGCAGAGCCTATTCATCATAAGCACGTGTCGACGGAGTTGTTTTAATTACTCTCACCATCAGAAAGAGGAAACAAAAGTTCTGCACAGCAGATTTAAATGTTTTTGTAATATTACTGTTACTAAAAGATAAAGTATTATGGTATGGACATTTTTTTATTTAATAAGTATCCCGTATCGTAAATACATGTCTGACATTTGTAACACACCAAACAGCTTGAAAATTATGATTTTAACTGTGGATAGACCTCCTGTGTTGATAGGAGGGGCGGCTTCCCTGTGCCAATATGGGGATTGCATTGATGCATTGCTGCAATGAACACCAGCAACCAATGTGGGTATCCACTATATATGGTCTGACAACATCAGGATGAGGTGTTGTCTTTTTTCTGTCTGTGCTGAAACTGATTATTAAGGTGTATGTCCGGGCTCCGTGCATCTGGTTCTGATAGTCTATAGATATCTATAGATAACCTGAATTTTTTGAATATGCATGACAATGATGCAGATGGTTCAGGTATTTTATTATTCCTGCTCAACTGTCTTGAACACAAAGTCCTAAAGTATAATATTTCAATGCTTTAGTCTCACTGCATTTTGCAAGAACTCATTTTTGTTAAAATTGTAAATCTTTCTGCAATTGGTGTTTCCCACAGCTTTTCCCTGTTGTCCCCACCTTCCATCCCCCTTTCCCCCTTCTCTTACAGGTGTTGTCCTTTCTCTGTGCTGTCTGTTTGTGCCCCCCCCATCCCCGTGTCTGCCCCCCTGTCCGGCCCAGTGACAAATCAATACATAATTAAATAAATATTAAAACAGACAAAGGAGTATATTAATACTCTCTTGTTAAAGTAAAATGTGTCTGGCACAATATGGTATCCAGGTCATCATACTCTATACCAGGCTGCTGGGCAGGACAGGTTTTAATAAAAAAATAAAAATAAAATAAAAAATTGTAAATCTTAAAAAAACAGTTGAGATTTTTTGTTTTTTTACCACATCGCCGTCCAACCCTAGCCCAAATGATGTGATGTCTAAATCAAATGGCTGACAGATATCACTACATACTACATTTGTGCCTATCATGGGTATATCCTCCCAACACTCCAGTATGACTTATCACCCTGCCTGACTGATATGTTACAGACATTCTTATCAGCTGCATGGAGATAAAGCTTTAATGACGCTGTTGAAGTCAACGTTAATATTTCATCTCCACAACTCAGAAGAATATTTTACAAAATACATATGTAGAATGTTCAACAGTGATCCTATTACAATAATCCTAATATGGTTTAAAGCTCAATTGACATAAAGTCTGCAAAATCTCTGCCTCTTACCCTCTGCAGACCTCGCCTTGTCTTCAGGGGCTTCAGTCTTCATTATATGGCATGTCATATAGTTGGAAGACAGCAATCTTTTAGGGGCTGTTTTAACTATTTTCTCGCATTAAAATACTTTTTTTTAAAATTCAGTTTGGACGTTATTTTTACCAAATATTTTCAGAAGTTACGTGCTGGATGGCTTTTATTTGAGTTCACTAGGTAGGTGTCAAAGCAAATGAATCACACATGATCCTAATTGACAAGAATAGGCTAAAACTGCCTTGTTAGTACTGAATTTTAAAATGAACTGATTTACCCTGTAAGGCTGCCAAATCCTTCGGTGCATCATTGTTACAGATTACAAAGGAGAGGAACTGACTTTTCTAGTGGTTACTTTTAAATTCTGAACTCATGTTGCACTTTCCGGGAGTGGCAGCCATTTCTTCCCTCATCTCCCTGTATCACCCAGTGCACCCTGGCAGTCTATACAGGGAGGCATTGGGGCAGATTCTGGATAGCTTCAATGTCTAGTGTGAAAGAAGGATGAGGCCCCTTGGCTGAGCCTACATATGTAGCCTGACAAGTCTAATCTTAGCTCCACTTCTTCTGGAGCTCACTCTCACTTCATCAACAAGACGACTTGTTAATTTTGCCCAGTCCATTAAAGATTTAAAGGAACATTAAAGCCTCTAAACATCTCTTTTAATCAAAATCACATAAATGCTTCTCACTATATCTGCTAAAAGGAACATTCCCTTTACCTTCCACATTTTCCTCCAGCAGATGTTAACTACAAGATTATTTTCTTGCCATAATGCCCATGGGCAGCACCATACACTTACATCATGCTGAGTGGCTATGGTCAAGTCTGCTGCATGTTTGCTCACTGAAAGAAATCTACCAAATATACAGATTTTTCAGAAATTTATTAAATTCTTAACCTCCCAAATGCACATTTGCAATCAGTGCAGTTAAGGCATAGCAATTCATTTTGTATGCCTGCCTAGAACATTCATTACAGAATAATTGCGCAAGGATGTTTAGTACTACATGTAAAGTTTTTCCCCATTTCTCTAAGAATAGGAATGACACCTGTAGCGTAGTCGTGTATCAATTACTCTCGCAGGCGCCGGTTCAGTGAAAGAAATAAGTGGACTCGTGCACACAATTCAGGCAAGGTGTCCAGTGGCCTAGGAATAGGATGGATTTGCTTTCAAAGTCATTCCATACAAACTCTAAATGGCACTATTGATGTCGCTCGCAGAAGGGAATTATCTTTCCCATCAGATATCAATGCATAGAGACAATGGATTATTGTATCTAGTCATTGCTGGTTGCAGGGGAATACAGCATACAACCACTAGGGCTTTGTTCTGTATTTTAATTAAAGGGTCCCTTTCTCTAAGCCCAGTGACGGTACATAGCAGATGCCCAAGTTTAGTAAAAAATTCAGCACTCTGTTTCTGGCTTGCTAAGCTGCTTGTCATCCTCAGATGTTGACTAGCAGAGGAGAGCAGCTTGACAGCTGAAGTATTGCATGTCGTTTTAACACTCAAAGTTGGAAACAAAGCAATATAAAATCCCAAGGCAAGCTTTTTCCCAACACTACCATTCTGCGAAAGTTTTCACAGACCACTCTGACCATTCCATTTTAAGCATACCCATGAAAGTGTCCCACTGACAGAGACGTTACCTTCTCAGACAGCTTCAGCTGACAGGACTACCTATTATATAAGAGAAAACAGCTTAAATATGCCTGGTGATATGTGTGTCGGTTTGTCCCATTTTATGTGTGAAGATGCACGCTCAATGTCGTTTTATCTCACGGATGGTTGAAAGGAACAGATGTTAGGGTACTACCATTTTCAAGTCACATGTGAGAGGTTGAGAACAGACCAATTTGTGCTTAGCATAGCGCCTTTACTCATATGCAACATCTGATGCCTCATTGGTTTTATGCACGTGTGTGTACATCATTGCTAGTACATTCAGGGAGGCAAGCATTATAGAGAACAATCTGACAGGCCACAGACACTTAACCCATGTTCTATATGTTTAGTCATTTGTAGCGACAGAATACGAGGACAGATGGCTGTTGTAAAAATCATTATCATAATGAAACTATAGCAAATGTAAACAGTGAGAAGTGGCAGCAGATCTAATTCAGTGTTATTTGGAACCACAGGCTTTATACCATGTTCTGGATAGTGTAGCCTATAATGGATGTGTGTGTGGTTGTACTACATACAGTACTTCATACTGTGTCATTTTCAGTCTTCGGCCTTGAATTTACCGACACCTCTTAATATTGATTGTGTGCAGTTTGTTGCTGGAACATCAATACCACTGCCACAGCCAGCAGCCTGTTAGCTTAGCTTAGCTTAAAGACTGGAAACAGGGGAAAAAGCTTGCGTGGCTGTGCATGTCCGAAGGTAAGAAATCTTGTTAACCAGCATCTCTAAAGCTCACTAATTAACATATTATATCTTGTTAGTTTAATCTGTAGAAAAACAGAAGTGTAAAAATTAACATTTTGTGGGTTTGCGTGTATAACTTTTTCTTGGCCAGGGGCAGTGACTGCCTGGAGTCTCAGCTGGTTGCATGGTAACCTGGTGACAACAAGAAATAGTCCCACACATAACCCCCTGTAAAAACACAACTCATTTTTTCATTTAATTTTCTCTTAACAAACAAGATATAATGTGTCAAGTAGTGAACTAAAGTGGTGCTGGTAGGTGGATTTTGTTACCTTTGGACACAGCCTGGGTAGCCTCATGTTTCCACATTTTGTTTCCAATGCTAAGCTAAGCTAACCGTCTCCTGAATGTAGCTTCATATTTAACAGACAGACGTTAGAATGGTATCGATGTTCATCATCTAACTATCATCAAGAAAGCGAATAACCCAAAAATAACTATTCATTTAAATGTACTTACCTAGGTAAAAAAAAAAAATTAAGCAAAAATGAGATAAGCAATTTTGGTGAGTGAACACATCTCCCTAATTTCTTTCTTTAAATAAGTCTAATGACTTCTCTAAATCAATAGTGACTGTTTTTGGTTTAACAAAAAGGATATAACTCTTTTTAAAAAATGTCTATCTCTGTACTTTCCACAATGTTGTCAGACACATACAACAATCTGTCAATGCGTATTTTGATGAGCAATTGCCCACAAGGATTACGCTGCAGTCCTGTTTCACTACTGCCAACTGCTGAGCACTTGCTCAATACTGGACCAATTTTTAAAAAAATTGCCCTTCTTAGTAAAATAGACACAAAACATGGGAAAATACTGAAGCTACCCTTTAATGACCTGAATATTTTCCAGAGAGTTCCTGTTTTGTCCTTATAGTACTACTCACATCACAAACTTTTAACATCCTTTAATGTTGCAGACCATCTTTCCGCTGTATTTCACTGTCATCCAATGCTGCTGGCTCGCAGTGGAGTGTGGATATTGCTGGGTTGAGGGTGGAGGGATGAGGTGGCATTCAACCAACAGTTAGCGCCACATAAAGCCTTTATCACACCTAAACGGCTCCGTCTCCCAAAGCCAGAGCGAGATAAGCACTGCCCATTCATCTGTAATGATGTGGAAGCAAGAACCAACTGAACTGAGTTGAGAGGGAAAGGCTACCTCTGACACAGTGTGTATGGCTAAAGGGCCAATTGGGTTTGGTTTGTTCACTCCTCAGAATGATGTGTGAAAGTGTTTTTATTTATTTTGTGTTCTCTGTGGATTCAAGTTGATTACAAGACAGGTGTTGTTTTAAACTTCAAAGTACTGTAATTATCTGCAAGATGAAAATATGAAGCAGGGACCACAATACACCATGGTCATTGAAAAAGGTTCCCTTAAGACTTTAAGTTTTTGCAACCAGACCGAATATTCTTAGACACTTAGTTCTGCCTTCACATGTTCATTCTGTTTTTATTCTCTTGTAATAATTACAAAACTCCTTATCTTCCTAGTTGGATACATTTTAGAGTTCATGGTCAACTTGCTCAACATTTATTTCCAATGTTTCTGATAGCATGTTAAGGCAGATTAAAATGTAACCATGGAATTATTCATGACTTGTTTGATTTCTATAGCCTAGCGCATTACATTTGGCACTTTTCACAGTTTGCACCCCAGTGTGCCTGGGGTGATGTGATCACAGGTTTACAACTCTCTCTCAAATGCAGGTGTGTTTACACCCCAAATATATTAAGGATAAGTACATAGAAAAAATAAAAACTACAAGCACATGACTCTCAATGGTAATTGATTAAGTAGCAATGAGCTAGCTGGTGAACATGGCAGTTAAAAAACAAAAAAAATTAACACAGTGGCAAGAAGTTAGTCATCTGGAAAGAAACCATTGGATAGAAAATGCCCTTGTGGAGAACACACAGGAAGTCAACATAGTGGCATATTTTCTGGTGGTTTCATATTCAATAAAGATGTGCACCCAGTTATGCTAATGCCTCTGTTCGTGTACAGTGGTGCCTTGAGCTAAATGCTAGCTAGCATCCGCATGCTGATATGCTCGAAATGACAATGACAATGCATGCTGATGTTTAGCAGATATAATGTTTACCATGTTCACCATCTTAGCGTGTTAGCATGCTAACATTTGCTAAATGGCACAAAACACAAAGTACAACTGAGGCTGATGGGAATGTCATTCATTTTGCAGGTATTTGGTCATAAACCAAAATGGTGGACCAATCCACCAACAGGCTGAACATTGTCATCCACAGAGCTAAGCATGTCAAAATAATAATAGCCCTCCTATTTTTGACTAGAAAGATAGAATAGGAATTTTTATTATTTCACATTTAAGTATAAAATGCAAGTAAAATAAGGAAAAGAACTGCGTTTCTAATAAATGACTTAGCCCACTGGACAGGACAGACAGAGAGAACTTCATTCTAGGTCTATGTCTTACCCAGTAGCCCATCACTAACACAGATGATTTCCTCAATAATTTATTGGTGTTCTGTCATCTGCTGCTAACCAGGAATCCATTACATTGTGTGCTCATTTGGCCTCAATCATTTTTTTATATATATATATTTCAATAATTAAAAAGTATTCAGTCATTCTAAAATTGGGTGAATTCTGCTGCAGTACGTATTGTTGAGTTTTGAATTAATTTGACTTATGCATTGATTATTCACACAAAAAATAAGTAACGTTTTGCTTCATTGTAACTATTGTTTCTGTGCATAAAATCTTGCATATTTGTCTATTGTGTGGATGCAGTAATATCTAATATTAGTCCAAAACTCCAACATTTGAGATGCTTTGTAACAACAGAATTTTCTTTTGTGAAACAACTTTACTGTAAGTGGTTATATTCTCTCTGACATCAATATTTTCAAGTATGTTCAAGATCACTAAATCATGTGACATTACAGACTCTTGGTGTATGTTATGGTAGAGAGAATAGCAAACCTTTGCCTTTGGTTAATATAAATGTACCACAAAGGAGTCTTCTACACTGAATAGTCATTATTCCTTCTTTTTTGGGCTAACAGACATTTCATCTTAAGAAAAATCAACCCATATTGCCCTCTTGTGCCTTTTTAAATACACTGGCAGGGCTTAAAGAGCACACCTATTCACACACACTGACTCAAACCTGCAACCTGTCTGTGTCTTCCAGGTGTAATTGGCTTCCTGACTGCAGCTCTGGACCCATCAAGAGTTCCAAAGTGGAAGATGGATGAGACCACAGAGTCTACCTGAGAATGCTACCTGTCCCTCTGCCTCACCATGTCACCCAAGGAGAACTGTTAACCTGTCCCCGCCAACAAATCCTCTTTTTGCCTTTGTTATCTCCCATAACCCACTGAGTTTGTGATCCCTCTCTATAGCCAGCTGAAGTCCTAGTGATATGACTAAAAGAGCCTTTATTTTGGACATGTTGTTTTTTCCTCTCAATGCTGCCAGCCACCAAGGCTATGGTGGGAAGCGTCATTATACTTCTCAGCAGGTTGCTAATCACTGTCTGCTGTGGCTCTTGGGACTAGTGCTACACCTCACCCTTTCCTCATGTCAACGAGTTGACCTGAAACACCCCATAGTATCCACAGGCTATGGAAAGATACGGGGTATCAGGAAGGAGCTCAACAATGACATCTTGGGCCCCGTGGAACAGTACTTAGGTGTTCCATATGCCACTGCACCTATCGGCGAGCGTCGCTTCCAGCCTCCTGAAGCTCCAGGCTCCTGGCAAGAGATTCGCAATGCGACCCAGTATGCGCCAGTGTGTCCCCAGAATGTGCACGGGGTTTTACCTGAGATCATGCTGCCAGTGTGGTTCACAGACAACCTGGATGCTGCAGCGACCTATGTTCAGAACCAGAGTGAGGACTGTCTTTACCTCAACATCTATGTACCCACTGAAGATGGTGAGTGAGACAAAACTCTCATAGGGCCAACTAGATATAGTAAGAGATAAACTTAGTCTTGGCCCGTTAAACTATTTACTACTATTTTTTTACATTTGGAACGGGTCAGAAAAAGGTCAGGGTAAGAGAAAAATCCCAGGTCTGTCTATTTGCATCAAACTGAGAGAGAAGATTAGTTACAACTGTTTCAGAGTGTAAGAACAGCTTGTGCTTTTCTAATCAATTTCATAATTGTGCCAGTGTTCCAGTACTCCCTGGGATAGCGTCATTCTGATAAGTTATTCAGGATTATATTCGGTGGAAGAAGAGCTCTTATCGTGATCCAAAAGACAACCAGGAGATTACCAAAGAATATATTCTCTGATAATCTCCTGGGTTTGTATTAATATCAGTCTCAATTACTATCGGTTACTGAGTCTAATCATTTTCTAAAAGTATATACTGCAGCATAGTCACATGTGCAATCTTCATGTGACTCCTGTGTGAACTACTCTTAAGCAATTAGATGCACTTCATTTTTATTGCTCATACTTAATTAATTTGATCAAATATTAAAAATTCATACAGAATATGTTCTACTACGTCACTGGTTTTTGTACCACTTAGCCACATGGTGACGTGCTACATTTTAGCTTGACTAACACTAATTTATTTAAACCATGTATGAACACTATAGCCTACCTACATAATACTTGTTAGCTTGCTAACATTAACCTTTTGCGTGAGAACTGTAGAGTCAGTCGCATTTATTTGATTGACTGGACAAAGTGAAACACTGATGTAATAAATCAGCGACTCGCTGAAACCATTAATACTTTGTTACATCACAGTAAAAGAGGAAAATCATCATTCAAATGAAAAAATTATTCACAGACACAAGTTGATAAAGTTTTCCAAAAAGCACTGTTTTCTTTATCTTTAATTCAATTGTTTCTGATATTCTGTTCATTTCTTCTTATTAAAGTTTGTCAGTGTAATCACATTACTTTCAATGTTGTCTTGAAGCCCTTATAGTAACGGGCTAGCATGACCTACACTGATATAACAGTCAAGAGATTTGCTGATCATTTCATAGACATGGATGCTATACTACTGTGGCTAGGCTAGGAATACTAGCCCAGCCACAGTAGGCTAGTACATAATGTACTTATATGGCAGCATACTACATACTGTGGCAGCTGAGTTAAAGAAAAAACAGCAAATATAATACATAATAACATTTCACATTACTTCATTTTAATAGTCAGTAACTAGTAACGAGCTAGCATTACCAATGCTAACATTAGCAGTAGCAATAAAGCTTAAATGTTCTGACACATCCACCAATGTGTACCTGAGCAAGACACTTAACCCCTAGTTGCTCCAGAGGGGTGAGAACTTCATGTATACATGTATAGCAATTGTCAGTCGCTTTGGATAAATAGCGTCAGCTAAATGAATAAATGTAAATGTAACATAACTGCAACAGATTTGTTTTGTTCATTTCTGGTCAATGAATTGATTAATTGAGTTGGTCAATGAGTAAATAGAACAAGCCAAAATATTCTATCAAGCTTTGCTAGCTTGTCTCCTTTTGTAAAAAGGTTAAAACATTACAGAGAAAAACTGGTAAAAAATTGTCCATAGCAAAGGGGAAAAGGGCAAAGACTGTTTATCACGACCCTTGAAAACTAATATCATAAAACCTCCAGGCAGTGTGTGTGGTCTTATAACACTCTAACAGCTCGTACAGCCAGTAGTGGTCCGTTGGCAGTAAACATGCTAGCAGATTATCTCATTAACCTTGGTGCTAACTTGGCTTCTGTTTGACATGTGACTTCCATCTTCAGTTATGGTATATATGAAAAAGGTATCATTTACTTTTAATCCTCCACAAGTCAGATGGACTAACTTGACAGATTAACATTCACATTGTCATACATGGCATTTTTGTTAAATAGAATTGATTGACATTAATTGGCATAAGATTAAAACTATTGACAAACTATGTTACCAAGGCTGCATTTTCTTTGTGCTGGTTTGAATCAAACTAATCAACAAAGTGCTGTAATTAACTGTGTTTTTAGTGTTGTTAGCTTATGGTTTTAAACCTCAGTGACCACCATGTTGGTATGCACACCCTAGTTTCATGCTTTAACTGGAATGAGGCCTTTTTACTTACTCTTGTACTCTTGTATGGATGCTGCACTGTAAATCTTATCTTAGGAGAAAATATAGCATAAAAGACAACCTTGTTTAGGCCTCTTGGGGTGATATTAGACAAAAACTAAAAATTACTATAGGGCAAAACGTCCAGATCTTCATGGGCTATCTGGGTGTACTTCTTGCATTAATGATCCAGTGGAGAGGGTTTGAGGAAGCAGATGGGCAGGTAAAAGAACACAGGATCAAAGTGTAACTTTGCAGGCAAGGCTTATGCTCCTGGGTGATAGTAAGCAGGGCTAATGATTAAATGTTGCAAAGTCTATGACTAATGGGCTCACCTGAGAGTTGACTGAGAGTACTCAAGAAAACACATTTATGCTTTATTGCTACTGCTCATATATTAAGTCATTGTTGTATTTCAACACTGAGCTTGAGTTAGTATTACAGATTATGTATTTTATTGATGAATGCTCTGTGGCCTGTCAAAAAGATGGAAACTGATTAATTGCTAAAATATCAAGTATGATTGGAGTATAAAGCGAGACCAAAGCACCAGAGATGCTGTGAAAAAGATAGAAGAGCGACTAGGAAAAAAGATGATGAAATGCTTTTTAACTACTCTTAGTAAATAACAGACAGTGTACCTACATGGAATGAGAGGAGACTGTGTGTATGCTGTATAGTACATATGTCACATACTCACAGAGAGGATGATGCAGAAGCTCCAGTGTTAGTCCCAGGGGAGAAGGTGTGCAAATGAGTGAGACTGATTTTACATGTAGTCCTGTCCGCTTGTCAGAATCTGTCACTTATTGTCAGGGGTCACTGCTTACACAAGACTGATGCCGTCCCCAAGGATATGTTTAGCCTTGTGTGTGAGAGAGAAATAGAGACAGAAGGAGGGTGAAGTGCCCCTGAAAACACACTACATTTTACACATAACGGCAGTCAAAATACTGTGTTTGTTTACATGGTGTTAGACTAACGATTATGTTAGAAGTACCAGCTTTTGAAGCCCCTGAAAACTTGTATTTTGCTATGACGTTCAATTTTCAGGACTAAATAAACAACAATTAAAGTGGAAAATTGGGGCAAAAAACTTCTTAGTGAGTGTGGTTTGATCAGATTTGATTGGTAGTGTTCATTTATAAACATATTTTAAGCATAGCAACGTCAAGCAACGTCACAACTGATTTAAACCTCAACACAGTCCTCTTGCTGGAGATGCCACTGTTCATGTCCTCAAAGACAAATTATCTGTCTTTAGCTAAGCATTAAAATTTTTAGCCACACCTGGGACGTATATCTGGGGATGGCAATGTCCAGACTGAATGCATGGATTGCCAGGGAATATTGTATAGACATACATGGTCCCCAGACGATAAATACCTCTGACTTTGCTAGTCTCCTGACCTTTCCTTTAGCGTCACCAGCAGACATTTTTGTTTTCAGGGAAATGTATTAATTAAGAAAGATGCCATAAAATTCTTACATTCATGTCTCCTTGATGAATTTTCCTATTGACTGTGATGATGCCCTGACTGTTCCTCACAATGAGGTGACATGTGGTTATGAGAGAGAATTCTCACCAACTATTTGATGAAACATCATGAGATTTGCTACAGAGATCCATACTCTCTTGCAATGAATTGTAATAACTTTGGTGGTCTCTTTTAATTCAGAGCTCTCTACTGCTCAAAATTTGATTTGTCCAATATTTGAGTTTATTCAAATCCCTCCAAAAATAATCACTTCTGTTGATACATTGTTTAGTGCTAAGTAGCAATACTCAGAATGCCAAACTAAGACGATGAACATGGTAAACATCATACCTGCTAAACATCAGCATGTTAGCATTGTCAGCAAGTAAAGCCTCACAAAGCTGCTCTTAGTTAGTTTAGTTTCAGCTGGACTAAGCTGTTTTAGCTAGTATGTAAGCTTGCTAACTTGGTACCAGTGGGTTATGGTCAAGCAAGGGAGAACGATGGTGCTGTATTGTGCTGTGTTTGGCATGGAGCAGCTGTATTGCCACTCATCGCGGTTCTAGGTGGGCCAAAATGAATTGGCAGCACAGAATCCTATAAAGTCTGAATCTAAATGTTTGGCTTTGGTTATTTGGATTTTGACACATTTAATCTCCACAGTACAACATTATGCATTATCTTCCCATTCTACCTGAAGTCACACACCTATATGATATATATATATGATATATCTGTTTCAAACCTGGAAATACTCTCACTGAACATGTACTCTGCGATATTGTTTGGACAAAAGAAAATTTGCAGCTCTTTTCTTTCTGCATCTGTTCACCCCTCCTGCTTTCTCCTCCCTGAAATCATCCCTGTCTCTACTTCTCTCTTCTCTCCTCCATCTTTATGCAGATGGCTGTAGAAGGGGTCACTGTTCTGAATGCAAATCAGCTTCGTGCCCTTCCCTAACAGGCCACTATGTAGTCTGCTACTTTTTCAACACAAATGAAATTCAAATATCTTCTTAGAATAATGTAAATAACACAAATGGTCTTGTTGATTGAACAGTGAGTTTTACATTCTCCCTTTGTCTCTCTCTCACACCCTACCTCCTTCTACAGTGTTCCACTCTAACTCTCCTGTGTGGCCAGGCTTCTAAGCAAGAGCACTGTCTCACTGCATTCCCATTTCCTCAAGACACTGCTCAGCCAAGGGTCTAAAATCCTTCATTTTTATTGCCGCTAGAGCAGCCATTTACCGTGCTCTTTATTAAAAACCATATTTCAGGAGGCAGGACAGTGGAGGCAAGGATGGAGCTGGAGGCTGGGGGCACAGTAGAAGAGATGGAGATGCAGAAGGATAGGACTGCATGTGCTGGAAGCTGCTGCCTGGATGCAGGGGGGGTTGAACTGAAGCTGTGTCTGACACCTTGTCAAGCAGACAGGCCACCGTAGACATGACATACTGCAGCTTCATCCCGTTTACTGCACTGAGGAAATGGAGAGGGACAGGAGACAGCTTGCGCTCTGGCCACTAGCTCACTGAACCGAACAGAAATGCTGTTGACTGAGAGATGGAGCTGCATTAGGTCAAACAGTACTGGGAAAACCAGAGCTAAATGCTCCTGTGGAGGCCAATGTATTTCAGTGACCAGTGGCCCATTACATAATTTGACCATCAACTTACCGGCAGGCCTCTCTACTGAGGCAGATGGGAAAGATGTTTTTGACTCTAAAAAGTGTGTTTGTGTTTCCCTTTTGGCTATATCCTACTTCTTGCCTTGTCTAAAGCATTGTAGTCTTTCTTCAAAGGTCAGAAGTTCATTGTCAGAAGTCAAGACCTAGATATTCTCTCTGTCTCTCAATTCAATTCAAATATATATATATATATATAAAATGCAAATCTTTATTTGATATATTTTGATATATTGGGTTTATGCTTATTATCCTTTCTTTTTTATTATTCGTAAATGCTTTTTCTTTTTTTTACCCAGATAACAACCACATAAGGTCTTGGTCACATCAGCACGTAGTAATGCTGTCAATTTCTGCGAAGGGTGCCAGCAGTAAGATACAGTAGTCACAATATGCTAACAACTAGTACTGAAATTATTAATCTATTAGTCAGACAATTAAAATATTGCTAACAAGTATTTGACAATCAATGAATTGTTTAAGTCATTTATTGCTTTGCTGCTTTTCTCAGTTTTATGTCATTATAAACTGAATACCTATTGTTTTTTAGCCATGCTAGCAGCTGGATGGCAACGTCAGTCTGTTGGTTGGTCGGTCCACCTCTTCGGTGCAGACTGAAATAATTTAACAATGCACTAATGCACTAATAAGGACAAAATTTCACACAGATGTTTAATGGGATACAACAATACAGTGAAGACATTTTTTGCCCCAAAGGTCAACTTTACTGCAGCATGTCTTGGAAAAACACTTGCTTGGCCATTATTCAACACCATAACTCACTGAATATAGTTCATTTCTGTTTTCCATTTTTGTAATTGCTTTTAGATTACTGTATATTGTCTGCTACATAGCAGAAGGGAGTTACAAACTCAACTTTACAACCTGTTGTAATGTAACAAATAAATCTACCTTGTACCCTTTACCTTAAACAGATGGGGGATTGTGACTAGAGATGTGCGATACAACTTACTTGCTATACGATCCAAGTAATACCCAAGCTGGTATTGCCGATACAGATATCGATACTTTTTACATATTTTATTTCTAGTTTAATGTGACCATTGTGACATGACCATTCATCCTAGAGCCGGAAACGTTGGAATCTGAAATATTTGTACTTTAGTACACAGGACGCAGGTGACACTTTTGACTCAAAGGTCATTGTGACCTCAAAATAGGTTTTTAGCCATCATTTAAAAATTAATTGGGTGATTCCAAATTTCACACACATGTTGACTCACAATGAGCTAGCACAGGACGGACTTTCCTACATCTCGTCATCTCGTTGGAGGCAGGGCTCCATTCATTCCTATGAAAGCTGCTAAGTGGCGCATGAAGTCAAAGAATTTTGACTTCCGGTTATAAAATTACCCAGATTTTCCACACAGCTTCCTCATTGTGTGGCCCCACTTTATTTAAATTATTTTTTCTTTTTATTTAACCTTTATTTAACCAGGAGCATCCCATTGCGATTGCAAGGGTGACCTGGCCAAGACAGGCAGCAGCATATAAAAAATACAAATACATAGGTACAGACAAATAACACAGAAGACTGGTAAGCTCACATTTCAGAAAATCATTTTAAATAATTTTCACAATCTAAGAACATTTACATATTAAGGCATCTACCTCTAAGTCTTTCATTTTGGATTTAAATGCGTTTAGCGAGTTTAATTCAGTGAGTTTCAAGTCCTTTTGCAACGTATGCTGAGGGTGTAGAATACATAAATGCCTTCTTTCCCGTTTCCATACGGGTATTTGGCACAGAGAGCATAAAGAAGTCCTGAGAACGCAAAGAGTGTCGCCCATTACTTTTCTGCATGATATGAACACATAGGGAGCTTGGCAGCAAATTCCAAATTGCCTTGTATATGAAATTGTACCAATGAAATAGCCTTCGGGTAGCCAGAGGAGGCCATTCTACCTGAGAGTAGAGCTCACAGTGGTGAGTCAGCGCTTTGCAATTTGTAATAGACCTCAAGGAAGCATGGTAAGCTGTGTCGATCATATGAAGACTGTGCAGAGGTATGCATATATTCAAAATCTCCATAGTCCAGAACAGATAAAAAAGTGGTTGCCACAAGTCGCTTTTTTACATTAAAAGAAAAATACAACTTATTATATCAATAGACCCAGATATTTGTAGGAGTTAACAACCTCTATTTCACTTCCCCCCGGAGTGACAACCGGAGGGATGTTTTGTGGCCTGGTCCTGGATTTGGTAAACAACATAAGTTTGGTCTTATCTGCATTTCAGCTGCAAAAGGGTATTTTGGACTTCGATAAACCCACTTTGCAAATATTCAATGGCTTGTGCAAAAGTTGACGCACACCAATATTTTGACACATTTTCACATTGTTTATATAAATAGTGAATGGACTCAATACAAAGCCCTGTGGTACACCCTTATTGGCTGCTACAGTATTGGAACATAGACCATCACATCTAATACACTGAGACCTATTTCTAATGTAGTTTGAGAACCAAGCGACTGCTTGCTCTGAAAGTCCTGAGTTAAAAAGTCTAAGTTTTAAAACTGCATGATCAACAGTATTGAAAGCTTTGGACAGATCAATAAAGAGTAATGCCGAATGTTGCTTCTTGTCAAGTGAAACCAAAATGTCATTTACCACCTTCATTGCAGCTGTAATGGTACTATGTCTTTTTCTAAAGCCTGATTGACATGTAGATAAAACGGCATTTGAGTATAAAAACTCCTTTTATTGATCACTCACAAGACCTTCAAAAATTTTAACCCTGCCTCACTGAGCAAGCACACCAGAGACTTCCATTAACTTGAAGGGAGGTTAAATGATTTAATTATGCAGCTCTTCTAGACTTTCCAAATATTATTACCAAATCGATCAAATTCTGGTATTAAAACGAGTCATTTCAGTAAAAAAATGCATCCACCATTTAACAGCTACTTCTTTCACAATGGAAGTCTATGGGAAAATGTCTCTTGAGGCCAGTCTGCATCATGTGACAGACCCTGAAGTTGCAGTTCCACGGTTTGGCCACTTGTAAAAATGGCTTCAAAACACAAAGCACTTCCTGGGGGCTTAATGAACATGCCATTCACTTACTGCCTCATTCTGAATTTTAAGCATCATTGGAATCACGTGACTTCAAACAACGTATTGGAGCACGCCTAGCTAATCGCGAACCTGTGAGTGAGTTTAACCTACAGGTCGTAGAGAGGCTTCACATCTAAAAAATTCCAGGAGAAAACAAAAGCACCAGCTACACTCTATAAAAATCCATCTTTATATATTAATCAAGTATATGTGTACCTGTTTAGCCAATACATCTGTGATAATCCTTTATTAATCAAACTATGTATATTCACTGGAATCATATCATCAATATAGTGATAGCCATTTAGCCAAAAAATATTATTCAATCCCCTGTTCACTATTATGAGTCTGGTCAGACATGGACGAAGGCTGCAACTTGCCTGGCTGGCAAAGGTATACTACCTCCGGGCGGTAATTCTAGTTGTTACTAAAAAAGATTTGGTGACGCAGGTGAATTAAGTCTTAAGGTGAAGTCTGATGATCCACTACAAAGAGAGACTGTCTGTTTGAATGGATCCTATCCTCACCTATAGGTTAGCTCTTTATTAGACATTAAAAAAACAAATAAAATCAGAGTAATCTCCATTAAGTGGTGAGGTGTGGTTTTAGAGTGGTGCTAAGTAGTGGGGAAGTGCTGACAATACGGAGGACTAATGTGCCCTTTTATCCATTACCGGTCTGTCTACCTGTTTGCTGTGTGGTGCAGGACCAACTACTGTACTATCTCCATCTGTGTCAGGAAGTGCTCTCTGGATCAGGCGCCGGCGTGGTGGTACTCAGAGGATGCAGCAAATCCATTCAGCATTGATCCTTTTCCATTTAGACGGACGATAAACATTTTATATCAGGAAACCATATTCATATAGAGAGATGGGTGAAAATGCAGCATTATAATGGTGGAGTGCAGTGAGAAACCGGTTCTTCAGCACATAAAGAACAACATCCCAGCCAGCCTGCACCCTCACCAGTTTGCTTTCAGAACCAACAGATCCAAAGAGGATGCCGTCTCCACTGCCCTCCACTCAGCCCTCACACACCTTGAGAAAAACAACACCTCCCTCAGAATGCTGTTTGTGGATTTCAGCTCAGCATTCAACACAATCTCCCCCATGAAACTGATCAGCAAACTCAGCACTCTGGGTTTAAATACAACGCTCTGCAACTGGGTATTGGACTTCCTCACAAACAGACCCCAGACAGTTCCTTCACCTAGTACTCAACACCGGAGCCCCCCAGGGCTGTGTGCTCTGCCCCCTCCTGTTCATGCTGTACACCCACAACTGCATTCTCCGACATGGAGAGAACTCTGTTGTGAAGTTTGTAGATGACACCACCATCATCATCATCATCATCCAGATTTCAAACAACAAGACTTCATATCGGGAGGAAATTCATAATCTTGCATAGTGGTGCTCAGAGAACAACTTACTGCTCAACATCAGCAAAACTAAGGAGCTGGTCATTGATTTCAGGAAAAAGGAGGTAAAGACACACACTCCTGTCTACATCAGTGGAGCTGAGGTGGAGCAGGGGAACAGTTTCAGATTCCTGGGAATCAGCATCACAGAGACCTGACATGGTCATCTCACATCTCCACACTAGTGAAGAAAGCTCAAAAAACGCCTTATTTTCTTGAGTAAGCTTAAGAAGGCCAAATTCCTGTGTCAAGTTCTGGTCAGTTTTTACAGAGGAGCAATAGAAAGCATCCTGAAAACATCACAAACTGGCATGTGCATGGCCCAGGACCGGAGGGCTCTGCAGTGGGGTATTAAAACTGCTCAGAAGATCATTGGTACCTTTCTCCCGAGCATCAGTGATTGGTGAGATGAGGTGCCTGCAGAGCCCAAAGGATACTAAAGGACAGTACCCACCCAGCCACAGCCTGTTCACCCTGCTGCCTTCCGCAAATAGATATGGAAGTTTCAGCTGCCACACCACCAGAGCAGCTTTTTTCCCCAAGCTATCGGGCTCTTAAACTCAAATTCATCCACAGCACTGCTCCACTGAATATTTGTTAATTTCTGTTTACCATTTTTAGAATTGCTTATGTATTAATGTAAAATGTTTGCTATGTAGCGGAAGGGAGTTACAGAACTCAATTTCATTATATAACTATATTGTGACACCTATGTCTCCTTTGTCAATAGATGCACAGTAATGTGAAAATTGTATATGCCATCACTACAGAATCAGAATCAGAATCAGAACTTCCCCACTACTTTACTGTGAGGTTACCACAGCAGCACATTAACAGAGCGATAACACCTTGGTAACCCAACGTATAGTATTCTTTTAAATGAGACGCTGTAACGCCTCTCCAGCAGAGAGCAGGAAACATGCAGCCAGGTGGGTACAAGGAGGACAGCAACAGTTGATAAGGACACTGTTAGAATGCTTTGTGTGGCGTTAATGTGTGTGAGGCTGCATGTGTGAACGTGAGTGTGTTGTAATGGCTTTCTCGAAGACATGCGCATGGAGACAGTGACTGAGAATGACACAAAAACGAATTGGTAATTGGGGGCTGATGGAAAGCTGCGCTGATGGAAACCTAGAAATAACAAATTAATGGGATCCTTATCAGTTAAGACTTACAGAGGTTGACGTGCCAGGGCATTGGTTGGTCACTGATAAATGCTTGTTATTGGTTATGCCCTATGGGGCATTTAACTGTCATTAGCATTAAAGCTTAATGTTGAGCTCCTCTTTGACCTTGTTGAGGGAAATCCTGTCACAAGCCTTTGCAGGTGGTGTAAATATCAAACACAGCTCTCTCTTAACTAATTTGGTAGGAAAGACTCACATTTCCGGCTCTATGCCGTCATTTCTCTGTGCACAATGTGTGTATCTGGTCACATGTATTTAGGATGAGTATCTGTGCCAGCCCCTGTGTGTGTAGGTGTGTAATGTTTTGACAGTCTGAGTTGTGCAGGGACATTTGCTCTAGGACTGCAACGCTGTCCTAAGCTGGAGCAGGATACAGAGTATCTTGGCATTCCTTTGCTTTTTCTGACCCAAGAGAGTGATGGCTTGATTCTGCTCATTGATTTTTCTTTACAAAGCAGCAGTGTGTCAGGACTGATTGGAAGAAGGGTTGAGGAGAAGTGGCCCCTGGGGTCATTTACGAGGCAGTGCGTGACTAGATCCTAAGCATTTAAAACAGATGAGTCTGGGGTTGTCTTTTCAGGAAACAGTGTGTAATTCTTGTAAACAGTTTGTCTTCAGCTGTACGCAGTCCCTGAAACGTAACAGAGCAGAACATCTCATCTTTGCTATTTTTCTCTTTTAATCTTCTCTTGTTTTTCTGCAAATGCAATCTTTTGAATTTTGTCTTTTGTCTCCACCCCCCCCTTTTCTGAACCTTAGGTCCGCTCACAAAAAAACATGATGAGTCTACAATGAACAGACCAAGGGATGAAGGTATTTTAATTGCATGTTTTTTTAATCTTCGTACTCCATTTTTCAATCTCTGTGGGGAATGCTGTGTTTGTATCTGTATTCATCTTAGACTCATCACTCTATGTGCACATTACATTGTCCATTGTTAACTGCTTTTATTAGCACACAAATATGTCATTCCCTCTCACTGGCACGCTTTTAGCTAAAATGCATAAAGAGCTCCATACTAAATAGTTGTTCTTGATTCCCCCCGTCACAAACGCTGCTCTTTGGGTACTTGCACGGGGAGCTAATTTACTTTCCTGTCTCGGTTGCTATGTGGTTGATCAACCACACGCTGATGTTCTGACTATCCTGTGTGATGCATCACTGAAAATCAATATTCAGCCCTTTTTCACCTGCGCTTTTATTCTTGTACTAAAGTCCTTATGAAACGGTCTGCTAAAATATTGTCCTTCATAGTGTTATTGGGATTTCTCCAGTTCTTCATTTTTAAAGTAGGAGAAATTGGAGGATTTCTGCATATTTCTGCCATTGCTGTACATTTTCAAGTTCACTGCAGTCAAATGGAGATGCTCTCATTACTCTTTACTGATGCAGCCAAAATCTATTCAGACAGTGTGCGCATGTTTCTGTACACGTGCCCAGACATACTGTATATTACATAGCATTATGCACACACAGAGTGTGTTACATTTCCATGTGTGCATGTGTCTACTCAAGCACAGTGCATGTGCAAATCTGTGCCTGAGTGCATGTGCTCTAATTTGTGCCAATGTGTGTGGTTGTTGTTTTTTTTGTTTTTTTGAGCTCTGTGCTATTTGGGTATTGAATTCTCTCTTCCTTGCATCTCTAATTGGTATGGTTTAAAAAGAGACAGATGTAGCTAATCCAATTGTGTGGTTTCTTAACGGTAAAAACAGAAGGAAGGATTCATGCAGGATTGCCGAGGATAGGAGCAGAATGATAGAATAGAGATGAAAGAAAAGGAAAAGCTGAGCACTGCGAGAGCACAGGGGAGGGCAATGAGGGGGAGAGAAGGGAAAAAATAGTCATAATGAAGACAAGTGCATTATGAAATGACATTTATAGAGCTTTGAAAGTGAGAGAGAGATGTAGAAAAAGAGAGATTGAGGGGGTGGATGAGTAGGAAACCGGTAGAGCTTGACATTTGCCAACACCTGACGGATCTTGACAGGATGAGGAGTGCTCGGGTAGGCCTGAATTCCTCACTGAATTGTTCAGGTATGGATTGGACACAGGTTCCCAAACATTGTTGGAAAATACTATAATAGCATCATGTTTTTGTTTGCAAGAAACTGCATAGCTCGGGCGCTGGTTTGGGTGTAAAAACTAAGCGCTTAGTCAGGCAAAAACTTTTCCGCCCAAATCAATTGAGATTTCCATAAGAATGAATGAGAGAGGACCAGAATAGTGGAAAAGTAGAAAGTAGGCAGTTTCTATTGGAAGGTAAGACATTACATTGAGAATAGATGTAATGGAGTGGGGTAGTATCGGGTTAGGTAGAAACTAGCGCGAATAATATGCCAGTGTTTTGGAGGCAGGCAGGCGAGACAGTGACCTCCTTATTGGCTGTACAGGCCTTTGATTTAGGCAGAATGAAACACTTTGAACCTACACCCCTAATCACCTCTCTGTTTGTGCGGAGCCCCTTCCTTCCTTCCCTCTCTTCACACATTTAACTTTGTTTCCATCTTTCTCTTATTTATGTTTTTTATAACACTATATTGCAAATAAACCATCTCATGCAAATGGAGCGCTATCTTCACATTTTTTATTATCATTGGACAAATGCCCGTATTCTCACCAAAATACCTATACCATGTGTCCAGCTTTTGATTAATGTAAACTAGACATGTTGTTTTAAATCTTACCTGATGAACATCTGAAACCCCCAAAATGTTGTCATGATGAGATAGACTGCAAGAAGTTTTCTTCTTTTACGCCACTTGGACCTTTTCCTATCCAACTTTCATTAAGGCATTGTAGGTATGCATGAGCTTTTTATCTTTTATTCCAAAGTGAATGGATTCTTATTTCCATTTAGTTTAAGTTTTTTTTTTTTTTTTTGGCTTACTCTTAGCTTTTATTGGGCTTAGCAAATATTTCAGTTATAACTTTTAATTTTTCTGAGATTTCAGTGGTTCTGAATTATTAGACAAAATATCTTTTCAGCCTCTCTTTTATTCCCAGTGTGCCAATTTACCAAAGCTGAAAGTGAAACAAAAGTTAAGTCCGTTTTCAGTCAAAGGTCGCAGTTGAAGTTTCATAGTTATGCACTTCATACAGTAATGACCTTGATGTCTTATAACACCATGTGATTACTTTGTGAACTTTGTGTAACCTCAGTGGTCAAACAACTTAGGTGCATTGGGGCTCAATAAAAATCTCAACAGAGCTGTAGTTGTTAAATACTAACATAACTGGTAGATCTATCATAGGTAAAGTTGCAAGCTGCTGTACAGTACAACAACAGATATTCATTTCACTTGGACAAAAACAAAAACACTATTGCAGCTCAGCCTTTTAGAAAAAAACAATGAATGAAAGCCTCAATGGATAAATACATTTTCTGCTCAAGGCTAATGGAGCAGAGGCTAGCTTGAAAAGGGGGCTCCCTATTAACTTAAAGGCACAATCCGTCATCCAAATGTAAACAAAAGAATCACCCCACCACCTCTTAGAAACTCTCCTGTCACTACTCAGCTCAACTCATCTTTATCTAGTAGGACTTTCAATACAGTTGATCCAAAGAGCTGACAGAGACAGAGAAACTGTTTTGTGAAACAAAACTACCAAACAAACTAAACATCTACTAAATTTAAATTTAAAAGGATTTTACACATCAGAGTCTATTATCATGTGTTGAGGAGTACGTGGTGTCACTTGAGTCTACATCTGTTGGCGCTAAAGACTTCAAGTTGAAAATGAATAGATCTCTGCAGCACCTCCCCACCTCATCTCTCTTGAGGCTAGTGGCTTGAGGCTACATTAGCCGCTGCTAGCGTTAACTTATCTGAATCGCCAACCCATCTGGCAGTCAAGTTGCATCGTGGGTAATGTAGGTGCCAGGTTTGGAAAAGGAGGAAGAATGTGTGGAATTAAAAAGACTATATACGGCTCCCCTGCGTTGATTTTTATCCCTTGTGACCATCGTGAAGCAAACAGGTAAGTTAGTAAGTAAAATAGTAACTTCAAAGTTACAAAAATACTGACTGGACCTTTTAAATGGCTGCTACATGTCTTAGCCTAAGTTCCTTGTCTCAGGTTTACCGTGAGTGCCAAGTGGGGGCTGATGACGGCCTGCTGATATGTCATTCCTCTATACTGTCCTGGTAATGCCGGGATAATTGAACTTGTTTACATATCCTCTGGGAAATCAGCCCAGATTCAGAATACACCAGAGAAGAGAAGGAAAAGAGCAGCGCATCAGAATGTACGATTGAACATTTTTATTTTTAGACGGTCTACTTGTGTCATACGTAAGATCTATAAAAGATGTCTGCATGTGTGAAGCCATATGTGCCATCTTTCCATGTTCGTGCCTGTGTGTGTGTGTGTGTGTGTGTGATTGTGAGTGACGCACCCGAGTGCATGTGTAACCTGAGATTCAGGTGGTGATGCAGGCGGGTGTGCAAATACGTGAGTAGAATTTGTTACCAGGGCAACAGGCACTCAGTGAGTCCAATGGAATGGCTGGTGCAGTTCTATTAGCGAGAAGCAGTTTCCATAGCGACTCAACATCGCAGCTGCCTATGCAAGAGTGTGTGTGTGTGTGTGTGTGTGTGTGTGTGTGTGTGAATACGGTGTGAATCCTGTGTGAATCTGAGTGTTCATTAGCGTACCTCGCTATGTATGACTTGCTTTGTAACATTTCATCCTTGCAATCATGTTTTTTTTTTTGGTTAGAACCTCCCATCCATGTCTCTACCCCTGTCGGTTCTCTCATACTGCCCTATTTTCATCTCCTTCCTCTCTCTTCTTCTTTGTTCCCTCCTTTATCTCTCTCTCTCTCTCTCTCTCTCTCTCTCTCTCTCTCTCTCTCTCTCTCTCTCCCATCTCTGAGTACTGAAGCTCATCAGGGTAAACAGATGCTGTGGCTGTTATTTATGTTTCCACTTGGTCTGGCTTTCATACAAATTATCCACAGGCCCTGCACAGTGCAGACACTCAGCCTAACTGGGCTGCACTGGCAGCTCTCTCAACCTTATCCACACTCAGACACTCAGACCATACCACAGCCGTTGTGAGAGGGGGGGGCGGGGGTTGCATGGGGGTGGTGGGTTTGGGGGGCACAGACCAACAGAGTGAACCATAGCAACACACTGATGGGTACAAAGACACCAATAACAGAGAGGGCATCAGAACTGGCTGCACCATTTGCTCCACACATGGAGGGGAATAACAGTTTAGGAAGATACCATTATTGCCCAGGACAGGGGAAACAGACATCACAGAATAAAATACAGAGGAAATGCCCAGTGGGGAAGACATGAAATACTTGCTGCCAACTTAAAGGCAGTCCACTAAAAATGTTTCATACTTAGTATCTTCATCTCCTTTTTTCTTGTGAATAACTGGCTGTAGGAGGTTACAAAAACTGCGCATGGATCTTTTTACTTAGAAGACTGCTGCAGTAATACAAATCTAGAGCTGTCAGTTGAAACTGAGTAGACAACCTGTTGCCTGTGGACCCTTAAGCTCAACAGGAGGAGAAGAGTGTGGCAAAGAATTTCAATTTGACGAATGAGCATAAAATAACCAACACCGTTGTTTTTCTGTGTTGTGCAGATATTCGGGATCGTCGCAAGAAGCCTGTGATGCTGTTCATCCACGGAGGCTCCTACATGGAGGGCTCAGGGAACATGTTTGATGGCAGCGTCCTTGCTGCCTACGGAAATGTCATTGTGGTCACCATGAACTATCGGCTCGGTGTGCTCGGTAAGTTCGGTGTGCCACACCCCGCCGGTGTTATCAGGCACGGGTGCGTCTGATGTAAATGTCTACTGACCTTGTTTGGCATATGTCACCTCACCTTGACCTTGACCAGTCCACGTGTGTTAGAAAGATGATCTCTACCATGTTTTAGAAATGGTGGCACATTGCACATATAAATGTGAAAAATAGCACTCTATGAAAAATCCCCATTTGAAAGGCATTATGATTTATGTCCCTTTCAAGTCATAAATCAACAAAGAATGGCCAAGAATGCAGGCTCCTCCAGTCCTAATAGGTCTTACTCTAAGCTAACACTAAGGCATATGAATGTCTAGATTGGCATATACTGTAAAGATGCTTTTTGAGTTTTTTACATAAAGCATTCACTCAAATGATTTCAGCAGTGTTGAAATTATTTCATTGGAAATCCTTCTTGATGTTACTCTTAAGCACAAATTAAAACTAAAATCAAGCAGCGTTGGTTCCAGCGGAGTTTCATGAATATGCATGTCATCTATTGTGAATGTTATTCTGTCATCATTTCTGTATTAGAGCTGCGGTGGGTAAGCATGTGGCAAACAACATCCATCATCAATATGGATGTTATGGAAACTAAAAACAGGAAAGTTGCATCAGTTGCACATAGACTACGCAAAAAGAATGAGAGTTAGACGCAGTCGAGAGAAAGCGGCAGATCAATTGGGCGAATCAAATGTTTGATATTCCTCAATGTGTGTATGGGTTTTCACATTTAAACATCATCAGTCATTTCACATGAAACATCACTAAACAGAGAGCATCAGTGGTCATGAGAAAACTATAGACTGCACAAGAACAAAACAATCAAAACTTCAGTGAAACATGGTGTCTTCTCTTTCAGATCCCTCTTAGGCTTCTTAAGACCCTCTTAGCCTTCTATGAGCCGGCAGGAGATACTCGTTAATCTACGATCATTTCTAACTTAGGTTACGATGCTTTGGGGATATAGTTGTTAAGATTAATAAGGTTTGTAAGTTGGATTTTACAATGATCTCAGCCTTAGAAAGCACCTTAATAGAACGTGCTCCCTTCACAAATTCCATAAATGCATTCAAACCCAGACCACACGACCACTGACCCTTCCACCCTCCTCACAGTTTTGTCTGTGCACCAGTGTCACTAGATCTGTACTTAACTCTCGTGAATGTGACTTTGCTTTGTAGTTTGAGCTGTGGTGTCCCTGCTAACGTCATAGGTTTTTCACAGATTTTTGGGCTCTGTAGAGGAGAGAATTACTGGATTTTCTCTGCAAAAAGGAAATTAACTGCTATTGTAATGGACACTAACAAATGGGACCAGGAGTAATAGATAGTGTTATAAAGTGATTGTACACAGAATGTTTTAACTAAAAAAAAAAGTTGGATTTGATTTGACCTGGTTGAACCTGACTGGTACTGCTCAATTTAGGACCTGACTCAAAGCCATAGATTTCTGCTTTATTTCATCCATTGTTGACCTTTAGCTTGCAAGGCTAATGCAACACAGTGGCTCCGCTGTCTCTTTCCCTCTTCCCACAGGGCATCTAGTTGCCGCACATAGTAAAAGGCATGGATGCAGGCGATCGGCACACGACAAAGCATCAGAGTTTAGGTTGGGTAGCAGAAATCTAATACACACCTGATAATACAGACGGTACTACATTACTCTATTACTGTTCTGGGGCTTGGAAACATGTTTATGTAAAATAACAGCAAACAGTTCTAAAGTGTTATCAGTCTTGAAATCATGTACAATGAGGTCTAGTTCATCCTGCGTCATTTCTGTCACCAAAGTTGCTCAGACTTAACCAGTTATTCCATTATCTGTTCACTGAGTGTGATTTCTGTGCAGCAGCCAGCAGAGATAATGAAGCACAGACAGGTATTTACTGTGGTCACTTAGCCTGAAAATTTAATTTTTTGGGATTAATTAATTGTTGTATTAATATGCACTTGTGACTCATTATTCTTCAGAGACACCACGGACCACTTAGTGCCTTTGGTGTACATTCAGCCACTGAAAACAGAATTGAAATGTGTGTCTGTTGCTTTCAGTGTATTTTTGGATTAAGGGGTTCTATTTGTCCATTCTTTTGGAGCTTTGCAGTGCTTGCATGGCCTGTGAGTGTGGGCCGAGCTGCGCGCGCGTGTGTGTGTGTACCGAGCCCTTGTGCTGCTGGATATCATTGGAGTCAAGTATTTACATTCGCCATCATCTCTTGGAGGTGTTTGCACACAGACTATCTGTGACGGCCATTGCGTTTGCCAGGTTGGGTAATCAGATCTTGTTTATTGCATCACGCCTGTTTCAACAAATCAGAATAATGATAAACAGAGAAATGGGAGTAGTTTAGGAGGCCGTCCAAGAGTTGCATCGAGTATTAACAGAGGGTAACATGATCCAGACCGTTATTGACGGTGCCAATGGAGAGGCACAGGGACAAGGACAAACTGAGAGTTAGTGAAATGAGGACCTGGACCGGCAGCTTAAACCTGCTCTATGTGGTCTTTTTTCACAGCTGTCAGACAAATCGGGACTGTTAAGAAAATTGAGCGTGAGATTCAGTTCACAACTTTGAAATCAGGTTTGCTGAACGTAGTATGAAATTGCAGGCTGATCGAAACGCTCTTCAGCTGTATCTGTGTTTGCCGATTTACATGTAGTGCACTCATGCATTGCACAGTATGTTTATTACACTGCAACTTCCACACACAATCATTAAAGTGCATACAAAATACATACACACAGGTGGAGAGCGATCCTGCTGAGAGATTATGAGGGATGGCGCAGTGTCCTCGATTCCTTGAACATTGTTGAAAATTTTGGTATGTGGGCGAATGTATTCTCTCTCTCTCTCTCTGATATGCTTTAAATAGGTTACTGTACTAAGGCGATAATCCTTGTGTGTGTTTGTGTTTGTATGTTTGTGTAGCATAAGCATGCATGTTTGCCCATGTGCACGCCGATATATCTCTGCTTGTGCATGTAACAGTGTGTAAGTGTACGTGTGCGCAACTTGGTTGAGTGCCGTGCGTAAAATATATATATATGAATAATGCAACCATCCATCTTAATTTTTAATAGCACGCCTCTCTGACACTGAATTGGAGTCAAAGTGAGAAACACAGGCATGCTGTATTCGAATAGTTTGATGTTCTAATCTTTAGTATTATCCTGTACTTACACACACAGGAGCTTACACATGCCAACCTCATTTCATTCAATGCCTGCGCCTTTAAGAGAGTGATAGGGAGTCAGGAATAAGGGAAGAAGAGAGAGCAGGGAATAGAGACAGATGAGCGAGGGAGAATCATAGAGAGACAGTGAGGGAAAAGGAAACAGAAGGGGGGAGATGGGAACAGTCTAAAAATAAACCGTCAGAAATGCTTTTTTAAATCTGCACTGATGCAAAGTATTCATTCAAATAAATGCTCCTGCAGTGTGACCACAGCACCCTTGCATATGGTTTTACGCCTTATGCTTTCACCCCAGTATGACACATACACATGTCAATCGTCTTATTAATATATGATACAGCCTGTTGTTTGTGGAGTGCAATGGGTGAACGAGAAGAAAATGTCTGCTGCACACGTCCTGGTTCAGAAGTTCGGTGACAGTCGAGATTCCAGATTGCTTCTCGGCTCACCTTCTCCTACCTTCCTCCTGCTCCAGGCCCAGAGAGCCTTCTGATTTGTGTTGCATAGCCATCTGTTCAGACTAATTAACTAATTAACTAATTAATGAACTCTGGGGAAAGGCCCACCATCGTGGGCCTGAAAGTGAGAACATTTTTCACCTCAGGAAGAGAGATGAAACGCTTCTTCTGGAAACGTTTCTCGGCACTTTCTAACCAATTTCAGCTTTTTACTTGTAAGTAAGAACAACCTACTTAGTAAATACCACCACATTTAATAACCACAGCTTTTACACTGAATAAAAGCAGTTATGAAACATTTGTTTGCTTATCACGCTGCCAAAATGCACTTTTCATATTTATTAATATTCATTTATTATATTAATTAATATTTTTGGTGAGGTTTTTGATCAAGTTCAGAACAAACTAATTTTGTTGTTCTGAAAATGTGTTAATTTTGTACATGCTAACACCTGAATAGATTTTTTGAGTACCTTAGGGGAAGTACATTCATCTGTGAACACAACACTGCCATACTGTATTATCACCTTAAGTTGATATTGGGATTGTGTTAGCAAATAGCTACCTACTTACACATCCAGCAGACAATGAGCAACATTCATTTGGATGACCATTATTCACCGAGCAACATTAGCATACACAAAAAGTCCAACAATTAATCATTTAGCTCTGTTTTGGCCTCCACCAACTGTTGAAGAAAAATATTTGGCTCTGTAGCTTCCAAATGCCACTATGTTCACCAGCAATTGGCTAACCTTCTTCCATTTGGTGCTGGGCAGGAAGGGTAAAGGGAATATATGAGATCTTTTTTTGTTGAAACCTGCTGCCTGCTGCAGCTGGAAAGAAGGCTGAACCAAAACATTAAAGTTGCAGGCCATAGCTATGAGCTGAAAGATGCTAAAAAGCTCCGTAGAGCTGAGGGGAACTGCAGAGTCTGGTGATAATTCTCTGTGGGTTCATCACTGACTTCTTTCGCATTGCACATAGTCCTTTCATCCATTGTTAATATAAACATATTCATTAGAGCAGCTGTAAGGTTGCCTAAGCCTAGCTGGGGACAGAGTACATGTAGTTTAACACTTTGGTAGCAGACTACTACAGTGCGAGCGCACCCTACTGGAATCACGTGGGACACAGTCAAAGAAAAATGTCTAAAACCGCAAACTTCATATGGTTTTGTTTAAAAAAGTTGAGAGATATTGAGATCATGTAATATCTCAATCAGATGTGCTGCTTATGTTGCCAAATAATAGTTTTGATGAAGGAAGTTAAGTCTTACTTGTCTGTGGATGTTACCTCTTATATGTTATCTGTTATTAACAATTTCATCTTACTTTTGTAGTGAAGCTTACAAAATTTGCAAAACTGCAGTGCTCTTCATAATACTAAAACCTTGTAACTTCCATATATTATTGTAAATGGGCCATACTCTGTTCAATACCACTATTACTATTACTACTCATAATGACAATTATATTGCATATTTTATAGTACTGTTCTTAAAATTACAAAATACTGAGAAAGATGTCGTAACTTTAGCTTGTTGTCCACTTACAGACCAATCAATTCAAATTGATGTGCTCATGTACTCTGTGCGTGGCACACTAGTAAATGCCATTTTATGTGTTAATAAATATAATTTTACAAGCCCATGCACAATTTTCATATCAATCAAAACAGTATCAGTGCCTCTACAAATACTACTTTAGCCCAGTGAGCCTTGGAAATCAGTTCAAACAGTGTTGCCCGTTGTTCTCTAAAACATCCCTTTAAATATGACATAAACATTATTTTTAACCAGCACAGATTTTGCTGTCAATTCATTTCAGCCTGCTGCCTTCTCACAACTCAGCTGTCCCTAAATACAAATGAAACACACCTCCCACTCCCCGCACAGAGCCACAGTCTTCCCACTCGTTAACACTTCTTTCCCCACATTTTGCCTACAGTGCACTGACTGTGATGACTGCACAGAAAAACATAATCATTTTGCTTGCGTGTCATTCTGATTGCGGCTAGATTCACGTGCAAACCAAAACTTTGGATCTATGAATCATACTTGAACATTAGAAAAGGCTGCAATATTCTTAATTATTTATCTGCTATCTGGACCTTAATGCAAGTGCAAATGTGGTGGTAAAATTGTGTGTGTTTGAGGCTAAAGGTTCTTGGAGAAAATAAAACTGTATCCAGGAACAGTTGCTTCCATTATATAGGCAAAGTTCACATTGAACACTAATGACTTATAGGTATATTGACTGAAACTGACACCAATCTGCCTTCCAGGCTGGCAGCCAGTTTGCACAGCTGGACCAATCAAATACAAGGAAGATAATTAATGCAGCTAGTCATACTTGAAGCAAAACATCTTACACACCACATAAGGTGTCAAAATCTAAACAATCAGAGATTTTCTGTGAGGCGAGAATTAAAGAGGAGGAGATTTTTCAGTCAAAAATCGTACTTACAAACGTCCATAAATCAACTTACAAAACATAGCAAAAAGTCAATTTTGTCTCCGTGGGTGACAAAACTCACAGTGTCAGACTTTGAAAGACTAATTTTCCAACTTGTGTGTATGTACTTGACATTAGGTTTACTGTAATCAGATAATCTACTCAAATATTATGAAACTATTTATCCAAGCCACACACTGGAAAGTTCTTAGTATTTCTCACTAATTACTCCTAGTTTAGCCAGTGAATAGCTTGTGTAATATCCTATACTATTAGTGTACTGTAATCAATGTACAATTACATGGTGAGTTATATGCATACGTGTCATAGCAAATTTGATCATCAATGAAAACAGCTTTATATCTTTATGATTAGCTTTGTGATTAAATGTTTGGTCTGCAAGCAAGCCTCTGTATTAAGGGTTTTAATTCATTTAATTTGATCAGTTTTTAGTTCTTACTGACTTTGATTTTGATGATCAGTTCTTTCTGAAATAGAACTTTTTTTGTGTTGCTTTTGCTTTGAAACGTCTTTGTGTCTGTGAAGTTTGAAGCATTGCTTTTCAAATTGGGATGACAGCCTGGTTTTATTGCACAGCTTGGTACCATTTGAATGGACCTTTTGAGAGTAAAAACTGAGTGAGATAAGTAAGGTAATAAATACAATGACATTGGAAGCCTATGGGCGGTGTACTGAAATGACATTAGTTCAGCAGGAGGAAGCCCAATTGCAATATAATTTCATTTCTGGGTGTACTTGACATACAGAGTGATGCATAATTGAAACAGACCTGCAAGCATGTCTTTAGATTGAACTTCCAGTGCCAACAGGGAGACTTAACCGATTTGTGTAAACATTTTGATAATCCTACAAGAATGTGCATGAGGTGAAGTACAGCAGCAGATCTTTGAATCAGTAAAGGGAAATGATCACTTTTGTATTGTGGAAAAAAATCAACATCCTCTAGGGGGTGCTATCAAATGCTTTAGATATTCGCTCAAGATAGAAAAATGTTAACATTAAAAACACCCTTTTTCTCCGCAGATATGTAAACTCATTATTATTTAAAGTATATATTTGACAATGCCTAATACAGGATTTACAAACTTGTACATCAGAGTAAGTGCTTTTAATGACAGAAGTACTTTTAAAATATCTTTTTTAATTGTTATTATTTGAATTAATTAGATGTCATTAAGTCAAGTCATTAGTACATACAGTACTGCATACAGTACAGAGAAAGGTCGTATTCATCCGTGAATACATCCATACACAGTAGATAATCCTCAAGGTTACCGCACAATACTGAATGATCAATTCCACTTTATTCTAATCATCAAAACAGATTCTTTAGTCTTCAGTGTGCAGGAGACATTCGACATCTGCTATGGGTTTTTATTTCCTTTTTTGTAATAGTGCCTCTACTTTTACTTGATTGATTTAGTGACTCATATATACAGAAACACTGCGATGAACTGGCGACCTGTCCAGGGTGTACCCCGCCTTTTGCCCAATGTCAGCTGGGATAGTCTCCAGCCCCCCACGACCCTGTACACAGGATAAGCGGTTGACGATGGATGGATGGATGGATGGATATACAGAAACATAGCCTTGTTTCCTCTCTTCAGTCACCTTTTTGTTTGTATAAAAAGGCAATATCTTTTGACATCTCTCATCATCTCCTGTGATGTCACAGTGAAATTATATAATGTGTCATTCAATATATTCCTTTCACCTCTCTGTCATTTAGGATCTGACAGTAGCTTTGGGCAATATTTGGTTTAATACCAGTCTTATGTCTCTGGATTTTTTTTATCCCTTTCTCCTTTCTTACTCGCCACCCCCCATCCCCTCCCTCTCCTCTTGTTCCTTCTTCTCTGTTCACAGAAATATGTTCAGTGACCCACTGCAGTCATTCTGTTCAGTCCTAAAAAGGACTCTGCAGATGCATGTTCCAGTCTCAGCAGTCAAACAGTCAGATGACTGAGCGCACTTCAGTTCTGGTCTTTGAATTTGCAGGATTTTACAGAGACGGTCGACAACAGAAGATATTCTCAGTAATGCTGTTCAATATGGTACACTTAACAAAACACTGAAAACATCCTCTTGGTATGGACGTTTGTAAAAACTTATTTTGTCTCAAAACGTAAAAAGAAAATCCTTCTGATGATATCTGTCTCTTAATGCTAATACATCTTCCTGTTGTAGATGCAATACAATATCAATAAGGATAATGGCTTTTACCATGACTCATCTCATTAGTGAACATTAGAGAAACACTAAGTGCTCCTACTATCTTTTTGCATTCAGTGGTAGTGTTCATTATGCTTTCATGATTCCATTAAGTAAAATCACTTTTTTTTTTTTAAGTTTTCGTAATCACGAGTGGAAAGATGAGCTGAAGCAGCAGTTATTAGCAGACATACAAAATACCCTACATATTTCTGTTTTAAATTTCCCTCCTTCAGTTGCTCACTACTCCTCTGTTTTCTTTCATCCATTAATTTCACTGTCTTCATCCGGTATCTTTACTTAGAGGTTGATGACTCCCCTCACAGTTCCTTGGCCGTTACCTAAAGCAAGTGTTGAATATGCATGAGTTCAGCCTCATAAACTGCTGCTCTCAGCGCTAAAGTCAGTAGGAAGCCCAACTCAGCAGATGGGGGGGATCAGAAAGAAAACTTACTGAAAGAGAAAGAGAGGAGAAGAAGGAACTTGTTTGACTTATCTTCAATGGTGGATGACAAACCAAATTCTCTTCATGTTGCCCTTGCAAAGAGAGCGATGGGATTGGCGCTAGCTCGAGCTAGCATGCTAGCTAATACTTTGTTTTTATGCTCACAAACGCATGCATGCAGCTTTTGTGTACTTAAATATGGAAGTGCTTGAATGTGTGTTTGCAAGTGCTTTTGTGAGTGTCTGTCCATATCATTTTGCCTGAAGCTCTCTGGACAGTTGCCAGGCAACAGTGGCAGGCAGCTCAGCACTCAACTGGGCAGCCACAGAGCAGACACTTCCACGTGCCTGTGGTTTTGATAAGCGGCACAGGTCAGCGCTGATATGTTACCAGGTCAGAGTCACATCAGGCTAAGAGCCAGCCAATTGCTGGGATGATCTGAGGATAACACAATCACACCACAACATGCAAACAATGTATTAATCCTTGCAAGGTAATATTTCTGCAACAATGATGATGATGATGATGATATGATGATCAAAGTAACAAGATTTCTGTTTTTAAAAATCTACACTCAACACAGCACCATGGAAGCTGACAGCAGCTGTGGTTTCTTATACATTTCTTAACCCTGTTAACTCTGGATCACAATTTAATTAAGCAGTGGTTTCTCATGATCATTATCTTATTAACATTAGTTAAGGCGAAAGATTATTGTTCTCACAACACTGGGTCACTGTTTGTGGTTGCATGGGGTGCAACTGTCAGACTTATTAAAGCATTCATTTGCTCTTTCAAGATAAAATGATAATTTAGTCGTGATTCTGAGATAATGTAAAAGAACACAAGCCAGTGTGGTTGCCCTTAGCATCTATGCTTTTGCAACATCCAACATGAGAACATTTAGTTTGAGGTGTTTTTCAGGTAGACATCTACATAAAGGCACATGAAAATGTTGATAGAGGTTTACATTAATCTTCTTAAGATTGAATTATTGCTGTTCATGCAAACACACGCATAAAAACATATCTCTGTAAAGATCAGATAAAAAGTGTCCATACTCTAGGATGCAGGCGCAGTACCAAAGCCATGTCCCCAACACCTGGACCTCAGTATAGTGGTATACATAGTGTGTATACTAGGTTATACTGTACATGTCCCTGCAAAAGTAAAGATTTATTATTCAACTAAAATGCTAATTTAATGGATAAATGGCATAGTTGCACTGTATAGAGCCATACTTGTTTGGTGTTGTTTGCCATCTAGTTCATTCAGTTCAAACCAAACACAGGCTGTATCGCTGTACAAAGCATAATGACAAAAGAGTCAGAGGATGGGGTTGTTGGCATCTAAAGACATAAGTATTGTGCACTAACTGTTAAATACAGCCATCTTATTCGTTGAAGTCACACACCCCTAATGCTGCGATTGGCAATGTTCTTTTATAAGAACATGACTGTTTGTATGTGAAACGTGTTGCTCATAGTGATGACCCCCAAAGAAAATGATCACACGAGTCTGCAGTTCCCCTCAGCTCCCCTCAGGTTTCTTGTTATTCAAAATGTACTTCAAGCTACTACTCTGTCAGAAATACAACAGAAGACAAGCAATCACTTTAGCTATATTTAAACCAACCTAAATACTTTTCCTCTTCAAAATGCTTTGGATCGCCATTTGAACATCATTCAAATCAATAGCAGGAGTGGCGGACTCCGCCACTGGCAATGCAGACTTTTATGTAGAGAGACAATTAATAACTACACATTTAATGGCTATAGCAGAATAAATGCCAGTCATAAACAGGGTGAGACCAGGGATATACAGACAACTTATCAGTGTATTAATTTGATACTAAAGAAAACTTAAAAACGCTATGATTCTTTCGTGAGATCTGGAGTTATAGGGAGTGTCTGCTGCCACCTAGTGGCCAAAAAATTTGTTCTTGCAAGTTTAAAAGGAAAAACAGAAGTTCTGGCATCGGCCCTGGGCACTACTGGGAAATTCTGTTCATGCACAGGAAGTGACACAAAAAGATAAAATATAATTGTACTACTTAGCAGCGCTGTTAATATGAGAAAATCAAAAGATGAACAGGCCACCTTGATGATGGTTGCAGACGCACATCCTCCACTCCTGCAGCCATCTTAGGAGTGTGCAGTTAAGATGTTTTCTTGGTAATGAAGTCATCCAAACCATCAAAAAATTCCAGAAGACCTCCTCTTCTTGCAGGGTGAAATAGCCGGCTTAGAACACATGCACTGTACTGTGTGATGTTCTTGAATCCACTATCAGAAGAACAAAGGATTCTTGTGTGTGTGACATTTTGTTCAGTTTATTTTATCTTGTTGTGGGTGTGCACCTACTGTGTGAATGTGTGTCCTGGAAGTAGGTGAAACATGCCTTCTGTTGCTCTCCTCCTCTCCTCTCGACAAGTTCTCTTAACTGTGTTATATTTCCAGCGTGGGTATTAAAAATGAGTAATTTGGCAAGCCTTCTGTGTGAAATCTCCTCAGACTTGCAATGAGTTGGAGGCTGAGAAGTTCCCGACAATGACAGAATGTCATCTTCTGTTTATGTGGGATGTTTTTTTAAAAAGGCAATCAACACACAGAATTATTTTCTCCTTTGCTCCTGATTTTCTCTCCTGCTCTTCTTTTTGCAGATAATCTGTATTTGCTTCCTCTTTTCCTCTCTGTATTTGTTCTAATTTACCCTGCAGGGTTTCTGAGCACAGGGGACCAGTCTGCTAAGGGGAACTATGGCTTGTTGGACCAGATCCAGGCCCTGCGCTGGCTCAATGAAAACATTGGCCACTTTGGAGGAGACCCAGAGAGAATCACCATCTTTGGCTCGGGAGCTGGTGCCGCCTGTGTGAACCTTCTCATTCTTTCCCATCACTCCGAGGGTAAGGTTCTTTCACTGTCATATACCCTGCTCAAAGGGGATTAACATTTCAGGACAGTGTAGGTAGTGTATTTCTTTACAGAGCATGTTAGTCATTTCAATGAACAGCATAAACCAGATAAACATATGTGGCACATGTATATTCCTAAAAGTGAAGGGATATAATATTCAGAGATGAATCATCCACTATTAGCAGCAATATAGTATATTTTTCTTCAATAAACAAAAAGATTCAGTAAAATGAAAGGGAACCAAACCGTCAGTGTGCACAGTGCTAGAGTCGACAGATGGATAAAGACAGTAGGTTATTTGCTGTAAAACCATTACTCACCTTGGGACACAAGCCCTGTAATAATCCAAATAACGTCATTCCATGAGGGACTAAGATCACTGAACTGCTTTGTCAGAATTGTGCTTCTCCAATAAAAGTAATCCTGTCTGGACATGGCATTAGGAATAGATACAGTATATACTTTAGATATTACTTACTTTTATATATTTTACATGGACTTGAAATGAGAAACATCACGAGCACTTTCCATATTTACTATTGTATATCTACAGTTTCATATTATTGAGTTTCATTCGTGAATTTGATATATTTACATGATTTCATACTGTTACTATGGTGATCCTACACAGACTCATTAATAACATGTGTCTTCGCGAGGACTGGACCAAAAGACTGTGGTCTTTGCACTTTCCACTTGTATTTTAAAATAATTCCGTCCATTTAGCAGATGGGCAGTTTAAAATGCCCTCTTTTGGTCAGTAATCTTGCAATTTGGGCTTCCAAGAGCTAAATTACAGAGTCTTCAGTTTACAATGCTGATGTTTCACTAATGTTACAGGCAGGCAACACTGGTGCAAAATCTGTTATTAAAAAATTAAAACTATTATTTCCTCATATTTTTTATATACATGTAAAAGGAAGGCATCTATAGTACACTGGTGGTTTTCAAGCTTTTTGAAATCATGGCATCCCTTTATAGTAATGTTTTTTCCATGGCACCACCATTTCAATGGTTACTGGTTATAGCCTAAAGGTAAAAAAAAAAAAGAATAAACCAGAAGTGCTCGCCTGAAAAATGTATATAAGCCTATTCTCAATCACTCCTAAAATAACCAGCAGTTTTAGGCTATGTTGCTGTGCAGATTTGCAGAAAAACATTGAACATAAACTAAACCAAAATGTATTTGTCCAAAAGTAATATTTGCCTACAATATAGGTTTATCATTTAAAAAACACTCACACATATGACATCATGCAATATACAAATAAAGTTGTTCAAGTTTTTGCTGGCTAACAAGGGTGTTTTGTCTCAAGATGTCTGTTGAACTTTATTTGGCACCATTTCCACATTAGAGATTTGTCACTGCAGACAAGGGATTCAGTTGTGAGACAGGCTGCTGTCCATATCCACCAAAAGCAGTAAGCTAAGTAGTTGTAACTATACAGCTTGATTTTTGGTTCTTGTGGTCACTACTCTAACAGTCATTGTTTCTGACCACTGCGCATCTGAAAAACTTTCGTACTGGAAAACACTTACTATGACAACCAGCAACAGTGAGATGCCCTTACAACTGCGGCATAACTGCATATTTAACAGGCTTTTTAATATGGTGTCCTCTGTTTTGATACATTTGAAAGTATAATTTGAAAATTCATACAATTCATGTGAACTTTGCGTTGTTATTCCATGAGATGAAATGTTCGTGGGAATGTGCAGTAAAAACATACAAGTAAATCTTGCGGCACCCTTGGCCTGGCCTCAAGGCACCACCTCTGGAACCACTGCAGTATACTACATATTAAGGACTATACTATACTTTCTTTGGTTTGTTTTTGACTGGCAGATCTCTAAAATACCCACCAGATGTTTGATCACTAATCCTCTGATGTGATCTTGGTTGGTAGAGCTCAGAAGGTGAATGGCACTTTATACTTTACCAAGAATTCAGATTATGTTATTACAGAACTGTTAACCTTCGCACTGTCAAACTGACCTTGGTTAGATGAAATATTTTTTCATCTGTACTATATGAAGGTGATTCTGAGAATTCTGTGGCTATGGATGGCAACACACGCATCTTTTTTATCTATCACCGGAAAACATTCAGGAGGACATGGAATAGCGTTTCAATAATTAGGTAGTATTGGCCAAGTTGTTAGTTGTTGTCAAGTTGCCAGCTAATGTTGGCTGTGTTGCATGCTGTCCATAGGCAAAGACAAATACTCACACGGGCAGACTTGTGTTCAAATTATACTTCTGGTTTCCTGGTTTAGCATTCAGTCTCACATACAGACGTGTATGGTGTATTTTAAAACACATCTTATCAACACTGATGGCACTTTCATTTGCTTATCTGTTGTGTTACTACAAACCTCCCTTTAGAAGTGGGTTAGTTTGTCTCCTTTTGTTTTGATCAGTGTTGGATTATTGTGGTCGAGATTATGGTAAGTCATTGCTCATATTGTAAATTAATGTGTAAAAAAAAACATTATCATTATGCCTTTATTTGTGGAGAATATCCACTTCTACTCCATTTTGACTGTTAACACCCCGAAGTGCAGAATAAAGTTGGGGGGTGAACAGTTTTTAAAGGTACTGTGTGTGCAGAGGAGAGATGAGATGAGGAGTGGAGCTGGAGCCGCAGCTGAGAGGCTTCTTAATTGATTTCACAGGGAGAAGAGCGGGGGTGGGGCACATGCAGAATATGGGGGGGCTTAATTATTAATGACAGAATCTGCAGATAAAACAGAGGGACAGCAAGCCACTTTACATAACAGTGTAGCGGCGCAACAGTGCAAGCAGTTTTCTTTCTCTCTGTGTCTTTCTTTCTGTCTTTCTCGCTTTATCCAACACAGCCATCAAGCCCACTGCTGTGTGTAGAGTTGTCACCATTTTTCTTGCTGCTGTCTCTCGTTGTATGTAATGGAAGCACTTAATTTTCCTAATGTTCATTAAGATTCTGTCTGCTATGAAAAGCAGCAGAATATCTACTTCATGATGCTTTGTATGTAATACTCTACAATTGCTCCTCCTCCAACATATGCATTATTGAAAGCATTCACACTGTAAGGCCAGCTCCTAGCAAAAGTGTGTCAGAGGGAAATAAATGATGCTGAACTGAGAGAGAGAGAAGTGATTGTGGGTTTTCTATATGTTTTCTTTATCTGCTTTCTTTATCTGGTTCTGTGTAGGCCTGTTCCAGAGGGCCATCGCTCAGAGTGGCTCAGCCATCTCCAGCTGGGCAGTCAACTACCGACCTGTGATGTACACCAAGATCCTGGCGAGGAAGGTTGGCTGCACTCTGGGGGACATGGCTGATTTGGTGGACTGCTTGAGGAGGAAGAGTTTCCGGGAGCTAGTTGACCAAGACATCCAGCCTGCACGCTATCACATCGCCTTCGGACCTGTGGTAGATGGGGACGTGGTGCCTGATGACCCTGAGATCCTCATGCAGCAGGTCGGAGATGATTTCTCTGGGTATCGTCCAGCGAATGATTGCATTGTTTCTGTTTTTTCCTTGCATTTGGTGTGTGACTACATTCTATGCTGTCATGTCATGCTGTGTGTGTTTGTCGTGACACCAGGGCGAGTTCCTGAACTACGACATATTGCTGGGTGTCAACCAGGGAGAGGGCCTGAAATTTGTGGATGACAGTGAAGGAGAAGACGGAATATCAGCAGCCTCGTTTGACTACACCATCTCCAACTTTGTGGACAATCTGTATGGATATCCTGATGGTCAGTCTACGCTGTTTTATCTCGAGCTATTAATTAGTTTGAAGCTAAAATCTTTAACTTTGCACATGTTGTTGGTCTCCACGGCACTGTTGTTCAAACTACAACAAAGATGGCAGAGGAAAATCAAAAGTACTCGGATCCTTTACAAAATAAAAGTAGCACATACTATAAAAATACTTGTTACTACTAGTTAAAAGATAAAGTCATGTAATCAAAATTCTACTTAAATAAAATTACATAAGTATTAGATACTCAGTTAGAACTTAGGCATCCTATTATTGGATCATGATTGCCGAGGCATTAGTCTGAAAGTAGCTAACTATGATTATGATGTTAACTATGTAACATATAAATTTGTTAAGTAATTAGTTAGTGAAGTAGAAATATAAAGTTGCATGAAATTAAAATACTTATTAGTACAAGTACCTCAAATTTTTATTGAGGTACAGTACTTGAGTAAATGTTTCCACCACTGCTGCAAGGTGAGGGTCATGTGACCGATGGGGCTAGCCAAGCCAGCACTACAGCTGGCGGCTAGTCTGCTAGCTTGTTTACTGCTGTCTGTGCAGGGTGTTATTACAGATAGATAAAGTGGCTGTGTTTGAAGACCCTGTTTTATGATTGTTTTTTTGTTATTGCACAATGGATATATTTCAGAAGGAATTGATGATTTAAGTTTTTTTTCTGTTCCGTAGCATTAAGATGGGTCCTCTTCATTATCTGATGCTTTTCCAGACAGACTTTCTGAACAGAGCTGGTGGAATTTGTGTGCTGAGCTGCGCACCCACACATGAAAGAATATGAGAAAAGCATTTGATAATACAAGGGTATATACAGAACAGTTTTCAAAATTTAATTAACTACGAGTTTGTATTCAGAACACAGTTATAAGCTTTGACAAAAATAAATGGAGGTTAATGAATACAGAAACACTACAGGTTGATCAACACGATTTGGAGAGTTTTCCCCTTCACTGTAGAGCAGATTAGTGTTAGAAGGAGATTTGTGGTATGCACTTCTTCGCTGATTAACTTAGCTATAAGGACACAATCTAGCTAGGCTACAGAACTAACCTGCTTCGTCGTTCATATGACCCTAGTCTTGCAGTTGTATCGGTCCCTTGAGAGTGTCCCGCTTTTGAAATTGCCTCTCTTCTGTGAACGGCTCTTCAGCTGAACGAAAGTCATTGATTGCAATAGAAAACTATGTTCACAGTAAATATTGTTTGTGCTACTTCCTGTGCGTTGGCTCTAGTCTGACTTTATTGGCACAGTCTGAATAGCAGCACAGAGACAGGAAGTCAAAAGAAAACAAACCAGAGTGGAGACTACATCTACAGTTTTACAATATTTTAACCAAAAAAGTTACAGATTTCAGAATTAAACCTTTATCCACATACTCTATTACTGCGTGCATACTCACATTCCTTTTTGTTTCTTTCAAGGTAAAGATATCCTGAGGGAAACCATAAAGTTCATGTACACAGACTGGGCTGACAGGGACAATAGTGACATGCGTAGGAAGACCCTCCTGGCTCTGTTCACGGACCATCAGTGGGTGGCCCCGGCTGTCGCCACTGCCAAACTTCACGCTGAGTTCCAGTCGCCTGTCTTTTTCTATACCTTCCACCACCACTGTCAGACCGAGGCAAGGCCAGAGTGGGCAGACGCAGCCCATGGAGACGAGATCCCTTATGTGTTTGGGATTCCCATGGTGGGAGCCACTGACCTGTTTCCCTGTAACTTCTCCAAGAACGACGTAATGCTCAGTGCTGTAGTCATGACATACTGGACCAACTTTGCCAAAACAGGGTTAGTATAATGCCAAATTTAAGAATTACTTTCTGATATTAAGTCCGTTTATCCTATGAGATATCAAGTAATACACAGTGTGTACAGTATACACTTTTTAGAAGCTCACATTGGTGACTTTTGTCCCTTTAATCCAGTGGTTCTCAAACGTTTTCTGTCACGCCCCCCTTTAAAAACTGAAAAAGGTTCAATATCAATCATTAACAACACTGCTGACTGAAATGAAACAAAAGATTCAGTTAGCAAAATAGCCTTGCTTGTATCAGAGCTCATTTTTGTTTATGCCACGACATGAATCACATTCATGCAACTTTAGGTCTGCTCAACATCCATACAGTAACGTAAAGCACCTGCTCTTTCTGAGGCGTTCTTTATGCTAAAATCCAAATCAGATTTCTACACAGGTGCTCACCTCAAATAGCATATCATCTCTTGTGTTTTGATACATTGAATTACTGTATTAGCATCATAGGCAATGCTAAGTGAAAAACTTCTAAATGATCCAGAATTCATAACGTAATAACAAATTTGTTTGTTATGTTTTGATTCTGTTATTTCTCTCTTCCAGGGACCCTAACCTACCAGTTCCTCAGGATACCACGTTCATCCACACCAAGCCCAACCGCTTTGAGGAGGTCATTTGGACCAAGTTCAGCTCCAAAGACAAGCAGTACTTGCATATCGGCCTGAAGCCTCGTGTCAGAGACAACTACCGGGCCAACAAGGTGGCCTTCTGGCTGGAGCTGGTGCCACATCTCCACAGTCTCCACAAGGAAATCATTAGCTCAATCACAACTCGACTGCCGCCCGGAGGCACCAACCGCTGGAAGGGCCCTCACAGCCCTGGCACCCGTTCCACACGCCACCCTGTAATCTCCACCTATCCTCCTGATCCTGAGCCCTACGGTTCAGAGAGACCCCGCTATTCTCCCTTCCCAAGTGAGACAAGGGACTACTCCACCGAGCTGAGTGTGACAGTAGCTGTGGGTGCCTCGCTTCTTTTCCTGAATGTGCTGGCCTTTGCCGCCCTTTACTACAAACGGGATAAGCGCCATGAACTCATGCAGAGACGCCACCGCCGGCTGTCCCCGCAACGTGGCACCACAATGGGCATGGGTGTTGGTATGGGAGTAGTAGGAGCCCCACCACACAATGACCTGGCGCTGACTCAGGAGGAGGAGCTAATGTCGCTGCAGATGAAGCAGCAAAGAGTGGAGCTGGAGCACTGCACACCGCTCCCTTCCCGCGGCATCCACGGTGACCTGGAACCCCTGAGGCCTCCCGTGTGCCCACCTGACTACACGCTTGCCCTGCGGCGGGCACCGGAGGATGTGCCACTGATGACAGCCAACACCATCACAATGATCCCCAGCACCATCAGCAGCATGCAGCCCCTCCACCCCTTCAACACTTATCCACCCGTCCCAGCCCCCTCCACTACACCTGTCCCCAGCCACAGCAACAATGCCCTGCCACACCAACACTCCACCACCCGTGTATAGGACCAGGCACAACCCCACTCTGGGCTTACAGAGACGCACCACACAAACTGCTCGATACAAACTCCACCCTCACCGCCCTCTATTCTCCTTTACTGTATCTTTGTCTTTTCTCATTAAGCCCTCAAATAAAGCTGCAGTTTGTAAGATTTTAAGCAGTGAAATACCTCTAAAATATAATCATAAATCAAGGGGGAGTTGATTAAAAAACTACCCTGTACCCTGCCATCATAGGTTCATACTGCTTTGCCCTGTTTCAGTATCTCTTGCTTAGGTGAGCCACCAAACGCACCAGCTTTAAGCTTATAGCTCTCTCTCTCTCAAAGAGGTATTGAGCTAATCACAGTCACTCTGGCATCTGATGGGTAGCTTGGTTGTTTTGCGCATGTGTCGTTGTGTCAGTGTAAAACTATGTTTGACATAGAATACATATATTAATTTTCATTCGTTTAGTGAAAAGATAATACAGTAGTGAGCAGCTTTGTATGAGGCGACATATGCCCCAACCAGCTGTCTGTCATAAAGCGGTGATTTCTTGAAACTTACAAATTGCAGCTTTAAAGGCCCAATCTGGAAGTGAAATTTGGCACCCCATGTTGAGCACTATGTCCCAGCTGTCTCTGTGTTCTGATTTTGGAGACTTTTGTTTGGTGTGAAATGTACTGACAGCACTGGAAGTGCCGGGATGAACTATTTGACATTTAAGCACGAGTTTTTCATTGAATTGAAAACTTAATTTCTGCTGTTTACAAATTTATGTCCCTGTTTTCAGTTAGGATGCGACCTAAATGCAATCAAAAGTTGTTGTTTTTTTTTAAAATCTGTATACTCACAAATGCTGCTTTCAGAACATTTCCAGATTGGGGCTTCAACTGTTGGGGCGGTACAGGAAATAACTGAATCATACACAGTCTGTGGGATGCAACCTGGAATCCAGGCTGCCCATTAGAACTCACTGCATCTCCGCCGCACAAGCTCTAATCATGTCCATTACTTTATTTGTTTCTCGCTCATTATCTCTCTGTCTGTATTCCCATCTCAGACCATTTAACTGCTTCTCTCTTTTCGCTGCCTCACACTCTATCTCTCTCTGCATCTGCCGTTGTAGCTCTTTTTATTAATCCACTGACATGATCCATTTCCATCGTCACTTCTTTCCTCTTTCCCGCAATCACTTCTAGACTCTCTTTTCCTTTTGGAGTCTTTTATACAAAAACACAAATGTAAATGATGTATTATTAATAAATTGTAAGGATATGAATGAAAAAAAAAAGATATTCTGATATCTCGTTTTTACCAGCATTCTTGGTGCCAAGTACTGTGATAAAGTTCCTCTTTCACTGGCGTCCAGTGGACAGCCTGGAGGGGTCCATCCTGACTGTATCTTACAAAAGGAATTACCATCATAAAAAGTGCCAACCCCTTCATCTTTCTTTTTGATCCACACACTCTTCGTTTTTTTTTGTTTCACTCAGTGTTGCACTGTGGCTGGTCTCTTCTTTTAAAAGGACATCAGATTCAATATATCCTCGTTTTAAAAAAAACAGAATATAACGTTTTATTAACTACTTTGCTGTCTGGGATATTTGCATGATGTTTTTTTTATAAAGAGTGTGGACAGAGAAGTTTGTTTTTTCATTTTGATGATTTGCCTTGTTCTTCATTGATTTGTTTTAATTTTGTAAATCATTTTCATTTTCTATTTTAATATCAGCTGCACTTTGTGGTACTTCAAAAAGGTATTAAAGTATTAAGAGATGAATATTGTGTAAAACTATGATTATAACAGAGTAAATATTTCCTCTTTATTTTTTTCATTTCCTAACACTGAGGCTGTGCCGCAAAACTACCAGAAAGACTGATGAAAGCCTTTTTCTTTCCTCCCTCTTTTAGCTCTGTTTCTCTTTACCTTTTGCAACATTCAAGTTTGCAGTCACTGTATCTCAATCTCACCTGAAGATAGCACTTTTTTAAGTTACAAAAAAAAAAAGAAACGACTACTTGATATGAATAGTCTGAATAAGGTTTATGTCTGTGACTGACATTAACCACATGCTTCAAGTGTTTGAAGACTGCCTGACAGTTATCTTTTCGTCTGCTCTTTTGTTGTTTCATGATTCTCCCATCTGCAAGGTGGGAGAAAGGATCAGATATATTTATGACGGTGAGAAAGCCTTGTACGAGCGTTTCACATCTTTCGCACAACTGAACACAGAGACGGGTCACACTCCGGACAATTCTGAAAAGAAAAAAAACCCCACTGACATTAGGACAACAGTGGACAAATGCCGACAGTGATTCAATCGTGATGACAAATTAGCTTGTATGCTACAGTATGATCTGTCAATGCACAGAGGATGCATTCTAAAAACCTGATTTTCTTTTTTTTTTTTTAATCTCTAATGACAGACATTACTCATACACCATGTACCACAAAAGCAAGTCGAGGGGGTTCCTTCACCCTTCTTGTAATGTTCTGTATCCTGTCTGCTTAGGATAACAACACTCTGGAGCCAGACTGCCATCCCTCACACTGGACTGGAGCGAGCTGCGAGGACAAAAGAACAAAAACCAACACATGAAACAAACTGTACATTTTTTAAGTGTAAGAGAACAAACTGGAATTTGTAAATATTATGTTTGTCGTTTGGTTTGAGTGATTGGCCGGATATTTTCTTTGTGACAACAGGTGCAAGTTTAGATGACTCACATGCGTATGTTTGATTCTACTTTATTTCCTACATCTCAAGAGCAAATTCCAATAAGTTATGGGCACATGAATACATCTGTTAACATACAGGAATAATTTTGAGGAGGAAAAAAACTCACAGCAAGGTTGAGGTCAACAAAAACACGGAAAGGAATGCTGACGGCTCAGGTTAGCCTTGATATTGTGGTGATAAAAATGCCCTTACTGCAAATAGGGCTGTATATATGGCACAAAGGCAGCTTTTGAGTGAAATGAGTCCTTTCATTGTTTAAAAAGCCAAAGAACAGCTGCAGGGAATGGATGAGGGAAGGGAAAATAGGGATGAATCAAAAAATGAGGCAGATAAATGAGATCGGGCAGATGTTTCAAATGTGCTCAAAACAAACAACAAATCAAGGAATTTCTTGTGATGCTGTTGGACTTAATTGTTAGTGTCTCACATTGTCTTGAGCATTGTCATACAGTATAACCTGTAATTGGGAGGTTGTGAAATCCTTTGTACTCTTTTGGTCTTCAGACTCTAACCATGTTTGTGGTTTTGCTACATTTTGCAGTTTTGTCTGCACATTCTGTTTATGGGATTATTAACCCAGCTCTATAATGTGAGTTTGACTTGCCCACACTGACAAAAACAGCACTGCAAAGACAGTTTTTTTGTTTGTTTGTTTGTTTGTTTGTTTGAAACTATGGTTTGGACAGCCAGCAGAAAATGGAAGCACACTCACCAAGTTTAAATGTTTACACTACAGTTTTGATGTTGGCTTAAAGTAAGAGGAAAAAATAAGAAAAATATAAAGCATCACAAGGACCCAAAAATCTTCTTATTACAACATGTATTGCTGGGATGGTAAAGTGAAGGCTTGCACCTGTTTGTCTGTTTCATTTAGTCGGATTCAGTAACCTGCTTGAAGCTCAAGATACTGTGAGAGAGCATTATGACCAGGAGGGGTTGAAAGAATTAAAGTTAATATTTCTATTTCAAATAGAGGCTATTACACACTGTATGTTGTGTATCTGAACTGGAAAACATTAAAAGACATTCTTAAACAAAGGCTTTGCCGTTTTTGTCAAAGAGATGCAGTATTAAAGCTATGTTACTTTTGCACACAACAGAAGGACACAACATGTGGGTACACACAAACCACAGCAGCTTTAAGACTTTGTTATGGCTAACCGGTTAGCGTTCAGTTGCTTATTTACACAACCAGCAGACACAAAGCAACTTTAACTTTAATTCTGTGTGTTTCTGGCCACCATTTAGGTCTGGTTTGGTCTCCACCTATTCCTGAGAAAAAATACCTCTTTAGTTAGCTGCTGTGTTTGACTTGTTTTACTAGCTAGCGAGCTTCATTGCTAACTTTGTGTATTTGCTTTTTTGAATTGTAAAGTAGGTATAGCAAATGTTTTGCTCCTAATTGCGGCCCGTAGCTGCTGGAAACAGTTGAAAATGGAGAGCCTGAATCAAACAGTACATTTGTGGGACATACATTTTAAAGAGGCTAACAAGCTTTGTAGAGTTAGTTGGTTGGTTGGTTGGTTGGTTGGTTGGTTGGGTCTGTCACTGTGAGTGACTCCCAAATGAATCTCACATCCAGCCATTTAATTCAATATTTAAAATACTGATTGTTGGAGCTTGAGAGAAGTGGGGATGATTGTTGGTTTTTCTTTTTTTTTAAGTAAGAAGGAAATGATGTGGTTGTTCAGAGAGAGAACGGTTAACACCAAAAAGACACACTAAGATTGACACGGTTATCCCTTATTACTAGTCTTGACCAGTGTAACTGTCTTTATTGCTGTAGTAGTGGGTAAGGCTTTGAAGACATCATCATTTTTTGTTTTGTCAGTTTGGTTGTTGTCTAGCATATAGCTAGCTTTCACTATAAATGTATCCTCCTAATGTGCAGTTTCCCATGATTTCATTTTCCAAGCCACACAAACTGAGTTCTGACTTTCATTCAATGAGGTCTTTGAATTTCAAAGCCTACAATAACTTGGCAGCACCAGTTTGATGAACCGTCCTCTGATCTGTGTTTATTCAGCTGCTGTACACAAATCAATATTATAGCAAATATACTGGAACAGACTAATGCACTGGTGCTGTTGGAGAAAGTGTGGCATGGCTTATCATTCATTCAAGCCCTGATGTGGAAATAAGTGACTATCTTTGTTTGCACATTTATTTCAGGGTTGTAGTGGTGAATAAGCACTTTTAGACTATGTTGCACCGGTTTTCACCTCTCCAAAGTCACTCGAATCAGTGATTTTTTTTCCCCCAATAACATTCTTGGTATTGTAAATATCACAGGTAAACTAAGATAATTACTTTGGAAAACAATAAAGATAGATCATTTCAATATGCAAGCCCTGCCTGCAGCTTTGTTGCAAGCATTTTTTAAAGTTTTTTTTGTTGATGTTTAAGAAGAGAACAGAGTGAGAGGAAAAAGTCAAATATTGCATTGCACAAGTGAAGAATTTTTAATAACTGCGCCGTAGCCAGAGGCCTTATGTTTTCAGGTTGTCCATCCATACCATTCTTGTGTACGCGATATCTCAGAAATTTCTCAGAAAATTCTTCAAATTTGCCACAAAAGTCCACTTGGGCTCAAAGATGAACTAATTAGAATTTGGTGATTAAAGGTAAAAGGTCAAGGTCACTGTGACCTCACGTCCATCCCATGCTCATAAACGCGATATCTCAGGAACACCTGAAGGGAATTTCATTTCATCTGCCACAAACCTCCACTTGGACTCAAGGATTCACTGATGGGTTTGTTTTTGGTTGTCGAAGGTCAAGGTCATTGTGACGTTTTTTGCCATAACTCAAGAATTCATACACTAATTATGTCAAAATTGTCTAATATAAATGTCTAATATAATAAAATGACTAAGTGATTAAATTTTAGATCCATAAGGTCAAAGGTCAACTTCTCCGTCCCCTTGGACTCATGGATGAACTAATTAGAATTTGGTGGTCAAAGGTCAAGGTCACTGTGACATCATAATGTCCCGGAAAAAAACCTTTTTGGCCATTATTCAACACCATAACTGAGGAACAGAAGGGGAGATTGTGACCTGATTTCACAGTTGGTCGGACACTAAATAGATCACACTTTTGACTCCAAGGTCAAAGGTCATTGTGACCTCAAAATGTTCACTGGGAAGACACAATGAGCTAGCACAGTACGGGCTTTCCTCCATCTCATCTTTTCTCCTTTTCACTTCCTGCCTCATTCTGAATTTCAAGCGTCGTCACAATCACTTCAAACAACGTAATGGAGTGCTCCTAGCTAATCATGATCCTGCTAATGAGTGAGTTTTACCGAGATTTCATAGAGAGGCTTCGCATCTAAAAATAAATAAAAAAACACCAGATACACTCTATAAGAATCCATCTTTACATAGTAATCAAGTACATGTGTACCTGTTTAACCAGTACATTGATTATAATCCTTGATTAATCAGTTCAACAATGCAGATTCACTGGAATCATGTGATTTTTATAGTGATAACTTCTATTTATTTCTCCATGAATTCCATTATTCAATTCCTTCCAAGTATTCACTACATATATTATGAGTCTGGACAGACATGCATGTAGACTGCAACTTGCCTGGTTGACGGAAGCACACAACCCGGGGGCAGTAATTGTAGTCATATCTGGAATACTAAATCTTTACTTTTGGTTTAGAATATCTGGCATGAATTATTGCTGCAATAAAAAGCAAGTTATTCGACCCCAGTGGGTACTCTTATGCTTGATGTGCACTGTATTAATCAAAATCATCTTTATTATAACTTCCGCAGATTCATCGTAAATAGATTGCACAATTGTTGATATGACTAATGCCTATGGTAATGTCATAGCATTTTTCTTTCGCACTCAATCCAATTACCACCGCAGATAATAATAACTCTGTTTATCCTGTAAGCACTGAGCACAGAAAATACTTCACCTCCCTCACTAGATGGCAGTGTGCAACTATAATGTATAGGAAAGGCCTGCTGCTTCAGAAATTTGGGTTAGGCAGTTTTTAATCCAAATTAACAAGCCTATTGAATTTTTTTTATTTTCATTTTGGGAAGATGCCTGATAATGCTACACAGCTATAACAGCTCAGAAAGCATCTCCCTCTCTAGAATTGCAAATAGAAACATCATTCTCAAAAACTTTAAAGACGACTTCAGCAACACATGAAACCAAAAACTACTTTTTAAATTATGAAAAGTCAAATATGCTTTTATGATGTGATATTCACAGAAGTAATATTTTGTTTAATTTTTCATTGGACACCCAGATATGTTTTCGTTGTCTTTTAAATAATACAGTTTAGATGCTAAGTAAGGGTTCTCAGATCCTTGGTTTATTGAAAACTTTTATAACTTTACAACAAAAGCAGTTGTCCATGGATTTTTTATGCTATTCAAAAGGCTTTTATTACTTGTAGATTAACTAAATGATTAAAGACAATAAAACCTATCAAACAGCCATAAAAGTCACATCCAATTTTTATAACTGACAAAACATTGAAACTCACATATGTCCAAAGGTATGACAAAAAGAAGCTATTTCTCAGCTTAAAGCTTAATGACTTCAGGGGACCTCGGCTTTAGTAAAAGATGAGGACTGGTTGTTTTTCTGTCTTTTAGTCTCTTAGCACATTTCGAACTGCAAACTTTTAGTTCAGTATTTTACGCATTTAAGCGTTTTATTGTATAACTGATAACACATTCACAATATAGACAGGTAAATTAAGATATTTTATTAGATGAGCCAATTTACATAACACACCATACATCTGTAGGCCTATTATACTCACTCTCACAACAAGGTTGCTTTCCGGTACAATAATCATGGTATTTGTTATTATATATTTTAAGAACAGACTTAATGAAAGAACACACTCATTTTTCAACTGAAGAAAGAGCAATTTAGTTTCTTTTTATAACTTTTCAAGGGTACAAAAATAACTGAGCTGCAAGGGCAATTTTTACTTAAAGTTAAAGGGTATTCTCACATTATAAGATTTTTTTCATTACTCTTGAGCACAAAAAGGCACAATTGTCTACCATTATGCATCTTAACTTTGAAGAAATCCACGTGCACACAGAAGGGCTAAACTCAGAGAGCTTTCAGATAGTATGTTGGAGGTAAAGAGGAAGGGGTGAGGGAGAGATGCAGTTGTCATAAAAGATCTGAAGGTTCTGGTCAACATCCATATGATTTTTCAGAAAGTTCTCAAGTTCCTGGACCGTCAGCTCATGAACGCTGTTGCCCTCTTTGGCGTTTTTGGCGAAGGCTGCGTGGGACGGGAAGCGGATGCGAACATCGTGGGGGGCGTTGCGGTCGTATTCGGTGCAGCAGTATGCGGACCACACATCTTCGGGGATGGCCACGCGGTCCTGGTTGTTTCGACGGATCATGTTGCCTCTGGTGGTCACTCCGGTGACGATGTATGCCGTGCCGCGGCAGAAGTTGTTGAGGCGTACCCGGATCCGCTCCTCATACTCACGCCAAGGCCCGATATTGAACTCCCGTATCTCTGGGACCACGTTGGTGAGAGTGTATGTGGCAGCCCGGTCGTGTGGGGTGGACTGGTGCTGGTCCGGGTTCAGGTGACCTCTCTCATACAGGACCACATCAGAGTAGTCATCCAGGACTGCCTGGCTGTCCTCAAACTTCATGTGCAGGTAACCAGTAGGGAAGGGCAGCATGTTTCCATTTCCATCGACTTCAGCCAGCTGGGGAGACACAGAAGAGCACTTACAGTAGTTTTATGATATAGTGGGAAAAAATGCTCAGCCAGTATTGTCTATGAGGCTTCTTTTTTCTCACTCTAACCCTAACCCTCTCTAAGAGGCTTCCTGTATGACATTTTATGGGTTACCTGGTTAAACGAATGAATGAACACACCTTTAAGTGTTTGTCATTTTTGAAAAACAAACTAGACCAAATACTCAAAGACAAGCCTCTGACCTGTGGCTCATACATCCATGGGTAGTCCACACGTCTGTCTCCCTCTGTCTTCTTGAAGGTATAAGCCGAGTAAACTGGAATCCTCTTTTGGGAGTCGTACAGGGTCACATAGCGAGGTTTGTCTGCATAACGTTGGCAGATCTTCTTCAGTTTGGTGCCGGTGAGCCCCCGCGGTGGTGTCCCCATATACAGGGAGTCCTTGCATCTCTCCACGTGATTAAAATCTTGAACAACCGTTGCTGACATTAGAGGCAAACAACAGATTATCAAAAGAGCAAAAACTGAAAGTGATAACATATTCATGGTCAGAAACGTCTCTTACTGTGGCCTCTGCAAAATAATGACAGAAGATGTCTGCAGTTATGATTTAAATGTTGTAAAGTTGATATGCAAAGCAAGTACAGTGTGACCAGAAGACAGGCCTCCTAACACATGTGGGCGTGGTTGTACACATCATTACATTGCTCTAACCTGCAATTTAAAAATAATATTGAATAAAAAGATAGGTTTGTTGTCTTGAATATTAGTATAACTTATACTGACATGTCTGTTCCATTAGGTTCTTAATGAGGTTAGATACTGGATCATTAACTTCTGCAGGGGTGCTGTGCTGTATGTTGCATAGTATAAAAGTTTTTGTAATGTAATTATTCTACATATTTACCTTAGTACCACAAAGAATTCTTAACCATCACACCTATTCTGAATAACTACCGCTGTACTTTGACCTTGCAAGATCTCTTTTCTTCCAGTGATTTCAACATATTAGTTTCCTGCTTTAAAGGAAGACATTTTTTCTGTTGCTATAAGTGAAATTCACTCTCATAGAAGCCTGATTTCTGCTGAGTGTGGTGACACACAGGATACTGCAGTAGGATATTCATAGACATGCTATCAATGTAATGGTAAAATGCAAAAACTGTCTAATCTTTTCTCAGTGGTGAACAAAAGGCCTACAGTGACCAGTGTGGTTCAGAGGTACTATGCTACTCAGTGTGAATGGTTGATAAGCCACTGGGCATAAGAGAGATTAAGCATGAAAGTTAAACTACGACATAGCAACAAAAAGTGTTTGTACACTTTACATTTACAGCTTTATAACGAGCAAGAATTATATACACACTTATTGTGAAGATTGTGATAAAAATGAAGAAAAAAAATAAGAAAGAAAGCTTGTACTCCATAGAAAGTGAAGAAACTTAACATGCCATGAAGTAGAATGAGCATTTCATAGCAAATGGTTCAATGTTCTGCCAAAATGGGTGCTTGACCTATTTTGGCAGCTCACGGTGTACAGAGCAATTAATCCATCTGAAACTCTCTTCCTGTTTCCAGTTTTTTTTATCCTTAGTCCTTCATCAGCAGCTTGGACACATTATGTAAAATCTTTATTTTTATTCTAACACATTGACTACCCCTACTTGAACGACCAGTTTTTCCCTCTCCAGAACTTCAAGGGACAGTTTGTGTGGATGTTTTCCTGATTTTGCAAGTATCATTTGTCAACAACATGTCATGTGGCTTGGTGGTTGCATTGACAATCCAATAACAGAATGGTCACTGATTGATCCACTCATCAACCCAACCTGTTCTCACTCCCAAGTCCTAACATATGCATCAACCGCATGTCCTGCCAGTGTCCCTCATTGCACATGCTCTGAAGATGATCATCATCTCAATCAGTGATTCCCAACCAGGGTTACTCTATACCCTAGGGGGTACTTCTTCACTAGCTAGGGGTAATATGAAAAGATTTTGGATTAGATTAAGTAATAAAGAGAGAAAGTATGATTTAATTTTTAGAAATATAGGTGTACCTGTACCTGAAATTGGGGCAGTGGTGGCCCAAACGTTAGAGAAGCGAGCTCGTGACAGGGAGGTGACCAGTTCAATCCCCATACCGACAGGATAAAATCTGGGTGTGGAAAATAAAAACAAGCAGGGCTTGCCATCCCTCATTTACCACCACTGAGGTACCCTTGAGCAAGGCACATAACCCCAACTGCTCCAGTGGAGTTATTCAGTGGCCAGCAGACCAGGCTGTGGTTGTACTGGGCAGCTTACAGGTGTGAATGTGATCAGAGCCTTCCTGCAAATGAGAGGTTGCTCTCAGCGAAGTTCCCTGAATAAATAAAGAGGGGGGGGATGAGTGCATGTTAACTAGTTAGCATGCAAGCGGAGAAGTTGAAACACTTAGTTTACAGTAGTGGAAAATTGGTTGAAATAGTTAGCTGAAAGTAATGGAGAAACAGTTGAAATAGCTAAAAGTTATGGATATATGATTGAAAAAGCTAATTGTAAAGGAAAATGGTTCAAATCGTTAGCTAAAAGTAAAGGAGAAAAAATTGTTAGCTAAAAGTAAATGGTAATGGTCTGTACTTGTATAGCGGCTTTCTAGTCTTCTGACCAGTTAAAGCGCTGTACGCTACATGTCAGATTCACCCCATGCACACACACATTCACACAGTGATGGCAGTGGCTACCATGCAAGGTGCCAACTGCTCATCAGAAGTAGAAACTAATCATTCACGCAGCCAATCTGGATTTGGGTTCAGTATCTTGCCCAAGGACACTTTGACATGCAGACTGTAAGACCACCGACCTTCTGATTAGCAGATGACCCACTTTACCTCCAGAGCCACAGCCTCATAAAATGTTGAAACAGACAAATAGAATGGGGAAATAGCTGACAGTAATGGAGTAGTGTTAGGGTATGTGTGACAAAAAGAAAAGACTGGAAACCAGTGACCTGAATGTCTGAACTGTAAAGGAAATAAAAATGTGCTGCATATCAGTGGCTGGAGTTTCTGCTGCTGTCCTATACTGCCCTCTTCTCAAGTCTGTCTTATGCAAATTGGAACTGTTTGTCAGATTAGCTGGAGCAACAATCCTTCAGTGCCCTAATAAGTCAATTTGAGTGACTGAGTGTTGTTATTCATCGGGGGACCAGCTTGCCTCTCTGATCTAATCTTGAGTTATGACAATCATAACTTATGTAGCTGGGGCTGATGACTCAGTTATGTGAGCAGACATTTTTCAGCTGTCAGCATTTTTACCAATTAATATTATAAATTCAGACCAAGCTCAGACCCAGCTCATCTGCCCTCTGCTGCTTCATCTTCAGGAGAAGATGGGAGAGCACTTTACTGCCATAGAGTTTAATCTTAACAGTTCTTTAGTAGAAAATGTAACTAGTAGTCATGACTGTCCATACAGCAACATTTCTAAACATTATCAGTTTGAGTTATGGGGCAGCACTTTGGGGTAGCTTTTATGATTTTCAAATAAGTGATAAAAGTCATCTAAACATCTGTCTGTTTATTTGTTTGTTTCTTGGGGGAATTAAAGATTTAAAGTAAATGTATGTGATGCTGAAATCCTTTACAAATATAAATCCCTCTAGAGTTCCATGTTTCTAAGACTGGCTTGGAAATGTGGTCAGTCATAGTAAAAACAATTCAGTTGAAAGACATGTAAGGCTGACCTGGAATAAGCCCATTAAAGAAGTATGTGCCATGCTGTTGAGATATTTAATGACAAATTAAATAAATTTAATGACAAATTAAAGAAAGTAATTATTTATTTGAGTACTAGGAGTGACTGCGTGATGCGTGAGTAGGTAGTGATTCTAAAATATATTATAAATGCAGTATAACAATTTCATTTAATACTTTACAAATATTCTACACATTCTGTACTGTACACACACGCTTACTGTTTTGTGTATTTATTTTTAATATTTTTTTAACACACACACACACTTACTGTTTTATTTATTTATTTAATTTTAATTTTTAATATTTCTTCATTGTTTTTTTTACACAAACACACATACGCTTTGATTACTTTACGCTTTAATTACTTGTTTAATGAAATGTATGGGGTTGATTGTTCTTATGTTGTATGTATGATGCTTTGGCAATGTTGTTGTTACACATTCATGCCAATAAAGCTAATTTGAATTGAATTGAATTACTGTACTCAACCAAACATGTCCTTGGCAGGCCTACCTCACGTTCTGCACGTGCATAAAATCCAAGATGTCATCATGCAATAATATATATTGCCCACTTGGAGGCAGTGTAAGCTTATTTGTTGTTTGGTCCCATTCCCTGCTCCATGATGATAACTGCCTAAAACCATATATTTTTTAAATTCAAGGACACAGCTGCGTTTGTAAGACTGAAAAGTGAAACAAACTGTATAATTGCCATTTTTTATTTGGGAAAAAATACTGATCTTAGTTAATTTAATCAGTTTGTTAAAATTTGATTGCTTGATGAGAGAGGCATTGTGTTATAATAATTTTTCTAATATGCAAATTAATGTACAAGGTACAAAGTCCAAGGTACAAGGTAGATTTATTTGTCACATTACAACAGTTTGTAAAGTGAATTTGAGTCTGCAACTCCCTTCTGCTATGTAGCAGACAATATGCAGTAATATAAAAGTATGCGTAGGCGTAGGCACCTCACCTCACCTTACTGATATGAAGCTCAGGAGATGGGTACCAATGATCTTCTGAGCAATTTTAATCACCCGCTGAAAAGCCCTGTGGTCCTGGGCCGTGCACATCCCATGCCAGTTTGTGATGTTTCCAGTCAGGATGCTTTCTGTTGCTCCTCTGTAAAAATTGACAAGAACTTGGCACGGGACTTTGGGCTTCTTAAGCTTTCTTAAGAAATACAGGCGTTTTTGAGCTTTCTTCACCAGCATCGAGATGTGAGATGACCATGTCAGATTCTCTGTGATGCTGATTCCCAGGAATCCGAAACTGTTCACCTGCTCCACCTCAGCTCCACTGATGTAGACAGGAGTGTGTGTCTTTATCTCCTTTTTCCTGAAATCAGCGATTTGTTCTTTATGTGCCGAAGAATCTGTTTCTCAAAGCAATTCATCAGAATGGGCGTGAGTGCCACAGAGCGGTAGTTGTTCAGACTAGAAACTGCAGACTTTTTAGGTACAGTGGCTGTCTTGAAGCAGGTGCACTGCAAAAACTAAAATCTTAGTAAGATTAATTATCTTAATTGAAGGCAAAATATACTTATTTTTTGTCTGACAAGATATTTCTTCTAACCAGGTGGCTTTTATGTTAGAGAATTTCACTTGTTTCAAGATAATTTTGCTTATTTTAAGTAATATTTCCCCCATTTTAATACTTTTATTTCTTGTTTTTGAGAGCTCAGTTTTTGCAGTGTGGGAACCCTCTATAAGAGATGGTGATATATTGAAAATGTCAGTAATAACATGAACTAGCTGATTGGCACAGGCTTTTAGTACACAGGCAGGAATGTTATCAGGCCCAGCTGATTTACTCATATTCACTCTCGGCAGGACTCTCCTCACATCTGCTGTGGATACTGACAGTGGCCATTGTTCTGGAGGTGGAGTAGACTTTACAGCTGACTCTTTGTTGAGGACATCAAAGCGAGCATAAAAGGTGTTTAGCTCATCTGGTAATGTGGCCTCACACAGGATGGTCGGAGCTCCTGCTTTTGTAGCCTGTGATGTTTTTGATGGCCTGCCACATATCTTTGTTGTAGTTGGTGTTGAGGTCTCTCTCCAGTCTGTGCTGATGCCTCCGCTTCGCCTTCTTACTGTATTTCAGTTTTGAAAACTGAAATACAATTCTGTTTCTTGTTACTCCACATGAACGATTTCATTAATATACGTAAAGTCGACTATATTAGGTTATATCTTCCCATTTTTAGGGCTGGACTGTTCTCCTCCTAGTTTCCTAACTTTTTGCTTTCCTCTTCGGTCTTTTCTTGTGTCACCCAGTTTACCATAGGATTTGGTCAAAGCTTTATTGCGTCAGAATATTAGTTATTAGTTAAACAAATGGGTAAAAAAAAAAAAAAAAGTCACGTTTGTTAATCATTGTTCAGTAGTTGTGCTGTTTAATAATAGGCCAACTTAAATCATCATTAGTAGGCTATAGCATATATTTAGAAGCTCTTGGGCGACATTGTAAAACATTAGCTGTATCACTACTGTCATTTTATCCAGAGCATGACGGCTATTTTTTTTTTTTTTTTTTAATAGTAGGCTAACTGTCGAGACAGAATAGATGCTCCCTTCACTTGCAAACTACAAGATACAGTTTCTGCGCGTTCACTGAGCCACCAGGGGGCTCAATTTAGCAGAATATACTGGCCTATGAGGCTGTCCCTACTTAGTTCTGCACCAAAGCCCGCTGATTGGTCCAAAAACCCACATGGGGCTGAGCTTTGACCAATAGAGTGCGGGCTGATCCGGCGCTGTTGCTAAGGCACTTCAGAAAGAAAAAAAAAAATCTCTCAGCGGTCTGCTTCCACCATTTCACTCTCGCACTCCGGCTCCTCGTGAGCTCTTCTTCCGTCTCTGCCTCTCAGTGAGTACTCAGGACCGGCGGCCCTGCCTCTGCTCTTTAATGGTCGCTGGTGGGTGAAATGAGCAGAGGAGTGAGTGGTGGCTTTGCATGGTGAGCCACAAAGACTTGTAGGCCCTCCCTCGTGAACCCAGAGCTGTTAGCCCCACCTCCCTCGGTCGTCCTAGTCACTTGACATTTGAGCTCAGCCAACACTCGCAGGCCCTCTGTCACCATTCCACTCTGCCTCGCTTCCCAATTTATCCCGAAAGACACCTGGGCAGACAGCTCCACAAGGTCTATGCGTTTCCCCACAGTGATGTGTGTTGTTTCTTCAAGCTCCTTCTTCTTTAATTAATTAAGTATTTTCTGGTATATTATTAGAAATGTGGCAATGAGGAAGGGGGCAGGAAATGTCACACTGCCGTCACAGTGGACAGATTAATGATGGCAGTCTGATCAAGTGCATGTGTATTTTTGCACAAATATGTAAATCCATTATAATATTGCATTCAACGTAAAACAAGTGTCACACATTGCAGATATTGTGGGGGAACAAGTATCCGCTCGAGAACTACTCATGTACAGCTACGTCTCGCACAAATATTGTACATATACACACACACAAACAGAGAGAGAGGAAGAGGAAAATAAAGTGCACCCTCCATGCCTCTGTCTGCTGTGTTTCCCCTCCTCCAGCCGAGTTGACTGCAAAACGTGAGCGATAAAAACATTCTCGCCCGCTCATAGGCTCCTGTCTCGTGATTGGCAGCTCGCTGGCCCGCCTCGCCGGTCTCTGTACATGGATCGGTCTGCTACGAGAGCCCGAGCATCAGAGAGTGGAGTGGAAACAGGAAGAGGTGGAGAGGGGAAGAAAGGAGCCAGAGGAGAGAGGATCGGGTGAGACAAGGTGGCGAGGAGTGAAAGAGAGGAAAAGGGGAGCAGAGGGACGTGTGGACCGAACAGAACAAAGACCATAAAGGAGGTAAAAACGGGGGGCTACAGAGGAGCAGCTTGATGTGCTGTTTGCTTGTGGCTTAATGTAATTGTACTGCATGCATTGTCCAGTGTGGCAGAAGTGGGGGCTCCTGTTTCTTTTCTGTTCGTCAACTGTTTGTTTGTCCTTGTGCATTTGCCGTGTGTAATTGTTCTGAGCGATCTGTCTTGGCTGAACATACTGCAGTGTGTGTCTGCAGACTGTGCTGCACGTTCATGCATGAAGCTCTCTCTCTCTCTCACACACAGGCACAAACACACACAGAAACGTGCACACATGTAATGCTCACATGCAGACCGATGCAGACAGTGCAAAGGCAGAAATGTGAAATGATAAAGATAGGTAAGGGGAACTGATGTCGTTACACTTGTGGTCACATTTGTGCTCTGTGGAACGTTTAACTGTTGAATATCAGGCTGTGTGTGTGTATGTGTGTGTGAGGTTTACAGTAGAAAGAAGCTACAGCCTTACCAAGTGTGATGATTAATCTTCATTTAGAGCAATGTCCAAACTGTGTTACTGACAGTACTTGGCTCCACTGAAAGTTCAGCTCAGTCTGTTAAACATTTCTCACACGGAGACCTTTTTGTCTTTATTTTTTTTTTTTAGAAAATAATTGACTCAGACGTTAATTTCTAAGTTCTTTAAAATAGAATAACCAAAGGGTATGTAGGGTTACTGTCACCTGCATACAACATTCACCCAGTGCATGCTTTTTCAGTTGCTTTGATTGCCAGCGTGGGTAACCACCTGGACGTGCAATTCTAGGTTACCAATCCTCACACAAGCCAGCTGTCTGACACACACACACACACACACACACACACGCGCACAAACACGCACAAACACGTGCTTCCAGTGCCTTATTCAAACCTGTTAACCTGCTTCATTGTCTTTCTTCACGAAAAGCTGTACATTTTGCATTGTTTGCAAAAGACACGCCTCTATCCTGTTCTTGACCTTGCCTTGGTACATTCCAGCACCCCTTGGAGGGCTGTGCTTTATGGAGCATACACCGGTAGAAGCTGCTAGAAAGGGAGAAGGGGATATAGCAGAGTTAAGTGGGGCTGCAGGGATGTTATTTTTAGAAATGTGATTGATATTCGGCTCATACTGTACGCTCTTTCTCTGTGATCGCAATGCTATTTCCGGCCTGAATCCAATAAAATCACACATGTGCATGCATTCAGGGGTGGGCTGTCTGTCCAGGCTCTGTCCGTCTGTACATTGTCGCTGCTTACTTCCACTCCCATCTGTTCTGTTCATGTCTCTGCTCCTTGTATTTGCTAGCTTAGGAGCCACCAGAGACGGGCCTGGTCTGGTGCAGCACATCCTTCCTTTTATGGTATAGGATCAGTATCCTTCTAAGTCTCACACACACACACATAAAGCCTCAGCAGGAGATGCACATCTGCAGTGGTTCACTGCAGCTAGTGAGCAGTTCCCGATAGTGTGAGATAGGCAAGGATGTGACAGACTGATGATTTGTCCAAATGAGGACACAAATTGGAGTGTGTTTGCAGAACTGCGGCGGTTCTTCACTCCTGTTTTTTATTCCACTGGATGAAGGTTGCACGTGAGAAGAGTGAACAGAGAAAAGATAGAAATGTAGAAGTATACATTAAATGCTATGGACTTTCTCCATTTCCTCCCTCTCTGTCTCTATGTCAAAATCACACACACACATGCAATCACTCCCCTCCTTGCTTGAGGCCTTGCTACCAGCTCTAGGACTAAATGATATCATCGGTTGCCACGGATACAAGGACACAGCGTGCAGAGAAAAGGGAGGGTGAGGCATAGGCAGAGCCATACACATAGCCTGAAGCAGAAAGGAAGAGGCTGGGATACTGGGTATTAAGACAGACAAGGAAACAAGTAGCCAGGATAGCAAAGGCAATGGGGCAGGGGCAGGCCCACAAAGAGGAAAGACAGGAGAATAGAAAACTTACCAGTCTGGCAAAGGTTACTTGCCCTCTTCTTCCTTTCCCCTCTTTCCTACATCTCATTTCATTCTCTGTCTTTGTCTGGAGAGGTGTTGCAGGAAATGAGCGCCAAGAATAAAAAGAAAGAGAATGGCAGCAATACCTAAGGGATGAAGGAGAGATGCTGCCCTTGATTTGAAAAAAATAAAACCTTCCTGTTATGTACATCTGTGCACCAAGTGACTATGGTATTTCCTCACTCTACACTATGTTTGATTGCCAGCTAGTGGAGGATGAGCATGTCTATTTAAAGGGATCTGAGTCTGCATGGTTCTGCTGTCTTGCTAGACAGCATCATGTAGACCAGAGTCTGTCTCCCCCCTTTTCTCTCTCATTACTCCAGGCAAGGTAAAACCGGTTATAGGGATGCACATGCACGCATGCTCTTAGGTTTCAAATAAATGTCTGCAATTGACACTCAGCAATCAGGACTAGCGTGGTGAAATAAAAGGGTAGACAGCAGAGATGTGAAAGGATGCATTGCTTTCCCTCTGTGGTGACAAAGAGATGACCAGGGTTTCCTTTGTGAAGGAAGCAGACTGAGGAGTGCAGACAGTAGGTTTAACTTACCATCAGGTGTCAACTAATCAACCATCAGTATAACAAAATATTGTATTTGTAAAGCATAATATGTGCACAAATAGTTCATTATGCAAGTCATGACCAGAATTGTAATGCCTCAGTAGTAAAACCCTAATTTTATACAGCTGGCATTGGACAAAATACACTGCTATACTGTATTGGTTCGATTGCACATTCTTGAGAGTTTACTGCAACTTAACCCCTTTTGCACATGACATCATTTGGCTGTGGAGCAAAAATTCTAGATGTGTGGAATTAACCCTGCACAGATGGGTTTAATACTGGAAGCACAGAGCCACTGTTGTGTAGAGAAAAATTTAAGCTGCTGTTGACTGACAGCTCCCCTTACAGCACTGTAACAAAAGTGTGCTCCAGTGTGCTACAGGGAGGGTCTACAGCAGATGCTGTCTGTGTAATGTTGCCCAAATACGGGTTAAAAGCACATTAAGGTGTATTGTCAAAGAAACGGGGAACTTGCAACGCTGTGTCTAAAACTGTTTTAACGCTGCATAAACCGAGAAACACAGTTTACAAGTTGTCGGCATGAATTAAGCGCATAGTGAACGTATTCATCACAATTCAGCATTTCCAGCGATGGAACAGCAAGATAAATTGCCATTCTGAGACACAACTCAAACAGGCAAAAAGTCGTACAACCAGGCTCCCAAGCAAAGAAAGCATTAACGTAGCTGATGAAGAGGTTATTTCAGCGTTAGCAGAGAATTGTAGAAGCTCTGAAAGCTGGTCTCTCAAAAAGCAGAGTGGAACAGGACATGAGGACGACAGGATTATAGTGGATATAACAACTGATGGCACACACTAAAGTGTTGTATGTTAGGATAAAGGCATGCGCTTATATTTTTCTGTATGTCAGTGCAACGTTGTATGTACATAAAGGCCTTTTGTGTCCTCTTTCTACTCTAAAAAATGAATCTTAATGCAGTTAACTCTAAAAAGCCTAAAGCCACAGAAGCAAGAACTGTCTGGCTTCAGTTGCTCTAGCAACTGGTTGGAAATGGAATCCTGAAGAGGTGCCTCACTTAGCTCATTCAGCACTCACAGAAAGGTTATTATAGCACAGCTGCAACAGTCTTACCACAAACAAACCTATGTGAAACAAACGCACAAAACAAATGTACCACTAGGGAAGTGGTAAAATGTTGCACAGCAGTTCTTCATAGAATTTATGAATAGCTGCGGGAAATGAACGCATATAGAGGCACATCCCATCACTGGTACAGCAATGCTCTCTTCAGCATGCAAAGACGATCTTTACATGGTAAGCTCACTTCAGTGCTATATACTGTGCGCTGAAGTGTTCGGCAGCAGCAAGAGAGACAGTGAGATCTTGTCTGTCCACGGTAAAAGAGACAACTGGACGCAACAATGCTATTATAAAAAACTATATCAATTACAGTGTGCAGAATAGGCAGTGGAGGCGAAGGATTAGAAATTGTGATCAGACAATAAGCGATTTCCTTGACAGCCAACCACCTGACCTGGCATAGTGGTTCAGTACTCAGCGGGCAGCAACAGAGCTCACTGTGCTTCTGGAAGTTAGTGTACATGAAGCAAATGAGAGGTAGAAGCATAGATCTACTGACCTAGCAGCCGATGATGAATGGTGAGAGGGGATGGAAGCGGGGTGCTGTTGATTTGAGACCTATTCACAGTTCTGTGAGAGAAATAAAGAAACCGGGCTTGTACTGTACGGGGAAGAAAAACGCCACAGCAGCCCACTCTGTTTTTTTTTCTCTCTTTTCTTTGTTCTTAAAATGAGGTTGCCATGGTCCTTCGTCCTATTGCCATGTTTTTTTCCCTGTCACTGGATGGCCACTGGCTGGGGTGGCTGCTGGGTAGCAGTGATTAGAGAGAGGCTGAATGAATGCAGCTCTGGCTGAGGGGTGATATGACCGCTGAACAGATACAGTGCAGCAGAAAATTCAGCATGAAGGAATAAAATCTACCACAGAACGTCACATAGGTGTCGATGTAAATCCCAGCCTCAGAAGGATAAAAAGTTATTCTGCCAGAACAAAATCAATTACTGTGTGGACATGGGATAGAAATACATGTTTCTCGCTCTCTAGTCAGATACAGCTTGTATCTCTCAACCATGTGTCTAGTGCACAGTCTGTTTTTTGCGCTCAAATGTGAAGTGGAGTGCCCTGACAAACCAAGTCTGGTGACCACAGAACAATTGTTTCTGTCTCTGTACTTTGTGTGTTTACAATGTGCACCGCTGTGGCACTTGATAGTATCACAGTAATTCTTACTACATCCCATTCGAGAGTCTAGTTAAGCATTTTTGTGAAGGTATTGTAAACAGTGTTGTGTGTGAAAACAAAGCTCAGCAGCTGTAGAACGATGAAGATACAGAAAAGCATCCATGTGCTCACCTGCTGCTGTAACTGGATTTTACTTTACTTGAATACAGAAGGTAGGCCTGTAGACTTACTCACAAATTAAAATGATCGTACAACCCAGAGTGGTAGGCACGGTCTTTGTGTAAGCTAAGACCTGATTGGATGAAAGCGGCAGCACTTCCATGTTGCATTTTATGTAGTCGGACATTCTTTAAACGAGACATCATGTTTACTTATTTGTTCATGTCTGAACACCATACACATTAAACAACATCTGTGTTTCAGGCTGCATGTATCACCCGGTCGAGCTGTACTCTGGCCGTAACACATGGGGCTCCTATCCTGCTGGAGGACCTAACAGAGGACAATGGGCTCCTGTAAACGGTCGCCCCTGGAGCCACACACAAAGGTGCACAATCACAACAGTCACACACACACAGTGTTACCTTTTTATTTCTAAAAGGAAAGAAGTCCATTCTCAGGGGAATGCATATCATTTCAGATGCAGTGGATATAGCCTCTTATTGTATACTGTATTCACTGTACCCTAATGTAGTTTTTCTCATTTCTTAACTGATCATAAAACCAAGACTTCCAAAACTTTAACCTTCATTGCAGTCAAAGGGGACATTGATGTCTGTAACAGTTAAGAAAGCAGATACAATAAAAATCCAACTGACACCTAGATACGTAGTTGGGGAAAAAATGGCCGAAGCCCTCCTGAAAAGAACTAAAACTCAGTGGGAGTGGTTAGTGGAACAGCTTGAACTTCCCCAACAAGGGTCATTCTAGCAGGTGGGAGTCCAGCCTTTGTTGTCTAGGTTGATGCAAGATAAGCACCACTTTAAGGGACTGACTGATGAACTGAAACTGTGATGAGAATATTCATGAAAAGCTCTCACTTCAGCTGCAGCTGTGAGCGTGAGCCCATCTGCAGTTTAAACAAGCAGGACTCTGGTGGATGAAACTAAAACTTCTCCAGCTGAGAGAAGCCTCAATCTGACCATACAGCTGCAGCAGCTCATTAATATGACTGTCTTTGTAGCTGTATCTGGTTGTCATTTTGGCAATAGCAACAACTGTGACTCTGATAAAGAGGTGTGACTCCCCAACACTGTATAAACAACTAAACAATAAATAATTTTATTACCATATCAAAATGTAATCCAATCCAGCAGAGAAACAGTGAACAGTCTCCTTTCAATGTGAAATTAAAGACCTATTAAAGATATATAAGTAAGATAATATTAAAAAAGATTATGCTAAAAGTTGCTAAAAACAGATGCCCCTGAAGTTCAGTCTCAATTTTGAGTGTTGCAAATTTAGCAATCATCAACCTTTGATTAAGACCTTCAAAGAAACCACAGAGAAACTGATGACTTCAATCTGACTTCAAGACCACTAGCAACAAGATTCAGAGCTCCCAGAATTGTTTTATTCTCACATGAGCGGTATGTTTTCTTTCATTACTACAGATGCCAAGAAGGCCGCAATCAGTCACATCATCCCCCATCAAGTCGTCTATTTAATAGGTGAGTAGAACAGTGTAAACATCATTCATACACTGTAAATATATTGCTTATAGCGCAGATAATTTATGTACTGCAGTGCATCTGTTACAGAAAACACTTGCATTAATAAAGTGTGGCTTTTTAAGACAGTTGCAGAGCCAACCTCACTTGTACTCACCACACGCAGCAGAACAGTACAACTCTTGATTCCATGGATATGTATATTCCCTTGGTGTACGAAATACCATTTGTGCCCTCCATCATTGTTTACAGTATGTGATGCTTAGTTGAGTTGGTCTTTTGCTTAGGGGGGAGAGAACAGTCAGCCATGTCCAGGACAAGGGTATCTCTAAGGGTCACAGGCAGCCTCTACGCCTCTGGGATGGTAAAGAGCGGCCCTTTGAGGCCCAGAACTGGCATCACAACTCCGCACGCTCATTCCACAACCGTGCTGGCACCAACAACGGTTATCTAACAGGACCAGGAGAGCGCCACGGAAACTGGGACAACAATGTCAGCAACTCTGTGGTGAGACCTGCAGACAAGAACAACATTGCTTTCAAAAGAGTTCATGTTGTTATTGGAACTAGAAATGTGTCATTGTTTGTCCTTTTTCTCTTTTTTGACTGTTAGCATGGGGGTCCTCGCCTGCATCGCAACAACAGAGAACTCCAGACCCCACCAGAGAGATGGGCCCCCTCAGACAGGAGCTTTCCAGGCCGAATGATGAACAACAAACCAGGACCCTGGAAACGGCCAACCCCCCACCAGCGGCGAGACCAGCTACACCAGCACAGTCCACTTCCACAGCACCCTTTATCCCCTAGGAAAGAGTGTCCAGCCAAGAGGAGAAGGGACTCTGGCCCCGACCTGGTATAGTTTGTTGGTTTAGCACAACAAACTTTGATTCTAGTATTCTAGCATGACAGCATGTTTTTGCTTCTCTGTTTAGCCATCTCACCCAGGATCAAGGCATTTACCTTTACTTGTCCGTACCCTGTCACCACCTCGCCATCACCGCTGCAACCAAGATGACTGGAAGCCTCCTAATGACAGGGGGGGTCCTTGCCACCTCTCTGACCACAGGACCTCAACAACACAGCAACAGGTAAGCCTAGAATCCTTACATGAATACTAAATACGGATGTCTATTAATGGTTTTGAAATTTGCAGGAAACCTCTAAACTGCGAGCTGGAGGACATGGCTTCAGTAACAGTAACCTAGCAGGTCTAAACCAGAGTTCTGGCAGCAGACCTACACATCATGGAAGCAGAGGGAAGGCAGACCGGAAAATCTCGTCTTCACCAGCAGACCACACCCGTGTGCCTTACAGCCACCAAAACCATAATTACCACTATCAACGGCACACAGGCCACCCCAGAGCCCTACAGCACAACACAACGCTACACCCTCATGAGGAAAAGGACTCACGGAGCCATCACCACAAACAAAGCACAGTGAGAAATGCATGATATCTATCTGTTTTTTCAGATTCATCCAAGTTCTCTATTACACTCTGTACATTTACTAAATAGGTGTAATGTGTCCAAATAAATTTTTCTCTACCTTTCTTTATCTCAAAACTGTTTTTCTGACATTGCATCAGGCCTAAGTTTCTATTAATCTTATTATTAATGTGAGTATAACAGTGTGTATATATACAGTATATGGTTCTATGCAATTGAGTGTCCTACCCTTCAACAAAAGTCTAAACGGATATAATGCTAACTCTGCAGGAACCTCAGCGCACTCATCAAAGGGGAAATTCAAGGGATCCAGCCCTCTCCAAGTCTTTTGGTGCAGACTCTCCTCCCTATTCATCCCTCCTGTGCATTCCTAAAGATGGAGGCTCTACTGCCAGCAGTCCACGTACCCCTTCCAGTCCGTCTTCATACACGGTGGCCAGTGGCAGAAAAGATCCATCAATCATTCATCAGTGTAGTCCTGGCCTCAGTGGACAGCAGAACCTCCAGGGAAGCCCTAATCATGCCCCGAGAGCTTGCCTGACATCTGCCACATCTCTTACATCTCACGCCGGTCCAAAATCCAGACTTTCAGACGTCAAAAACAGAAAGGCCCTCTGCTCACGACTGTCCCCCCACAGCAGATCAAGGGCAAACAAGCCTGAGAAGGAGCTGGAAGAACACAAAAAAACTGATAAGCTGGTGAAAAAGGAGAGAAAGAGTGAAGAAAGAAAAAGGCGGAAGAAAAAAGAGGAAAAAAGGTTGGCGGAGAGAAAAAAGAAGAGGGATAAAGCAGCAAAGAAGGAAAGAAAGTTAGGCTTGAAAACTAAAGTCACGGAAGAGGAAATGTTTACTTCCATCTCTACTTCCAGCTCTTCAGGAGAGGCCAAATCGAGCGAAATGGAGACTACAACTCTTTACCCAGAGACCCAGGGCCAGTCACCACCCAAACGCAAGCACAGGGTGAGGAGTGAACGAGCAGGGAGGACACACAGGCCATCCACAAATACTCCTCTTCCCAGCTACACTTCACCACTGCCATCCTCAAAATCTGAAAGTCACAGGAGTCCCCCACAACTCCCTGTCAAGGAACAGAAACTAAAACAGTTTCTTTCCAAGAACACCAGCCCTAGCCAGACCAGAACCAGACCAAAAGCAAAGCCTGATGATACACTCCCCTCCCTTTTATGTAAAGCCTTAGCCCCTCTCAGTACAGCATGTTCTGTTAGCTCAGAGCAGCCCATCCGTGGTCATGAAGATGGGCAGGGAGGGGTTCTCAATGCCCCAGACCTACAGCCTGTGGCCGTGATGGGATGTTTGAGGGAAATGGGAGACAGTCTTGCGAATACCCCTCCTGTTCTCAGCTGGCAGGGCTCTCCAGTGTCATCTCTGGGAGAAGATGAGGAGGAGCTAGAAAGGGGAGTGATAAGTAGACCTGTCCTCCAGCCCAGCCCCACACAGTGCATCTCTCCTCTTCCCGTCAACAGTGAGAGCATTGATGATATGAATAAGGAGCTTTGTGAAAGTACACTGGCTGATTATTCTCACAATGGCATGTCTGAAATCTTTGATCCACCTTGTATAATTGAACCGGTTTCTGAGGAAGAAAATGAAGAAGAGGTGGACAGCAGCGGGGAAGCTTCTGGCTCTCTCCTTCATGAGCTTCGCCACCATGACACAGGTTTGGATGATGTCTTCAAGAGCCTGGCCACCTTTCTCGGAGGCCAGAGGATGACATGTCGAGGCGGTCCGTTTGGGGGGCCTCCTGCTGGCACCACTAGAGGAGTGAAGTACTCCTCCTCTCTTGCATTGGGGCCAGAGATCCACTGTCATGAGGATCAGGATTTTTCCCCCAGATCAGATCCCACTGCATCCTCCAAACCCGGTAATCAATCACCTACCTCAGACACACTTCTGAAACCCCAAAGTCTGGATGCCCTGGTGCAGGAGAAGCAGGAAGCAATTGAGAAGGACATAAATTCGAAACAAGAGAGTAAGGTCATGGAGATCCTCACTGAGAGAGCCGAGTCATCTCTTTTGGATGGGTCACTGAGTGCAAAGCTGAGACTGACCACAACACATACAGCCTCTTTCACCAGCCTCATTACTGTGTCCACCAAGGAAGAGAGAGGAAAGGGCAAAGAGGCCGAACACACAGACGCAGACAGAAAAAGAATTCAAAAGACCAAGGATGGAGGAAGAGAAGGGGAGATCAAGATTAAGATAAAGACGAAAGAAAGCAGTGTCACCTGTCCTAAAAACAAAGCAAAAGAAATAAGGGATTTGGAAAAAACGGATGTTTCATCCTCAGTGCTCATCATGTCCAGAAATTCACCCACACCTCTCACAGATATTACTAAGGGCCAGGGTCCTCAGGAAAATCCAACCCCACATGGCAAAGACATCCAGAGAGAAAAAGCAGACACTGGAGACGCTGAGGTAAAGATAATAATAGAGAAGAAGGAAGATGTTGGTGCGTTAGAACATAAGATATCCTCAGAAGCCACAAACACAAATACAGAGACCTCAAGCTCAGTGTCACCTTTAACAGTCAATAAATCCAAATTGTGTGCGTCCACACCAGCAAGTAAGCCTCCCTGCTCATTAGCTCCAGTTGACCCACTAAAACTGAAAGCGTTGTCCATGGGTTTGTGTAAAGAGCTAAAGATCCTCTTAATTAAAATGGAGAGTGCTGGAAGACAAACATTCAACATTTCAGAGGTGGAGGAGCAAAGAATCCCGCTTTCCACGATCTGCATCAAAAACACAGCCACTGAAGTGATCAAAGCTTGCAAGTGAGTACTCAAAGAGACAAATATCCTTTGGTCTGGGCCTCTCCTTAAACTAGGTGTAGTAGGTTTTACATCAAGCTGCTCCTCATGATGCATTTTGTCTCTTTTTGTCATCTTTTTCCAGGGGGACCAGGGTGAAGGGACAATTCAAGGAGTCGTACCTGCTTCCCGCCTTCTCTGTTAAACCTAATATTGCCATCGCAATCCCCATTCCTCGAGAAAAGCTTAACCCTCCTACGCCAAGCATCTATGTGAGTGCAGATAGGCTGGTATAATCAAAAGGATCCAACCGAAGTAAAATCATCAAGTTCTGAATTCAAAAAACTAGTTTTTAGCCTTGCAAAAGTGGTTCTAGGGGTGGCAGCAGGCCCACCACTTTGCTCCTGAAATGTCTCTATCGGTTTGATGGATTGGCACAATATTTGGTACAGATGTTCATGTTGCCATCAGGACGAATTGTAAGGCCTATAGTGATCCCTTAACCTTTCATCGACTGCCAAAATTTGATTTAGTCTAATACTTTGGTTTATGACTGATAAATACTCGCAAAACTTAAGACATTCCCATCAGCCACAGCTGTACATTGTGTTTAGTGCTAACTAGCAAATGTTAGCATGCTGACACGATAAACTAAGATGGTGAACATGGTCAACATTATAAAACATAATAAATATATATATAAATATAACATCAGCACGCTAGTATTATACTTGGGAGCATGTTAGCATGCTGATGTTAGCATTTAGCTCAAAGTGCAGCTGTGCCAAAGCACAGCCTCACAGAGCCCCTAGTATGGCTGCAGACTCTTAGTCTTGTTCTTATATGAATAAAGGACTTCACCACCATAACTCTTTGAATTACTTGAAATCACTTGAATTATTTCTTGGATCGTTTCTCGATAGCAGCAGAGAGAGCTGCCTTATCATACCTTGTTTCAAGACATCAACAGGTTTCCAACGTACTGTCAGTATTTTTCATTCGTTTTCAAGATTCAAAATTTTTTTCTTTGCTACGTTCAGATGTTCATAATAGTGTTTCTTCCACAGTTGGAGAGCAAGAGGGATGCCTTCTCTCCAGTTCTGCTTCAGTTCTGTACGGATCCCAAAAACGCTGTGACTGTTATTAGAGGACTTGCTGGCTCCCTCCGCCTTAGTAAGTTTATACACACTTATCTCAACTAAATGACCCCAGTCCTATTAAGTCCAACAGAATTTAACAAATTCCACTCACCCTCAATGGTTTTTTGATGATTAGTACATATTGTAATTAATTAGGGCCTTTTGTTTATTGTTTTGTGAAAATTGTCGTGCAAGGACCAGGGAAAGAGAAAGCGAAAGGAAAGGAGGGATTGATTATTCAGATAAAAATGTAGATTATCCTACAACTGTGGGGTTTATTTAGGTAAAGTGGATATTTTACACATGACATTTTAGACATTTGATATTTTTGGTTATTTCTGCACTGATAACATGTGAAGTCAATCTTTCAGCTCTCTGGGCACCATGTATGAGAGCTGCATCTGTCATAATCATTGTGAGAACAATCTGCAAATGCAGGGTTGCGCAGTACAATTGCTGCCCCCCTTCATGAGTCACATAATGTGCTTCTGCGTAATGAGTACTGTAGGCACTACTGATTTAAATCGCTAATGTATATTTTTCGTAAGAGCTCATGTGAACAAAAATGGAAAGCCAGCCAGATCTGACAAACAATGCAAAGACTGTCGGTTCTAAGAAGTGTTATGTCTTGACAAACTCTGTATAGTCTGCCAATAGGGAAGCATGTGTCCATATTTGAATGCAGACCATGTGTGATCAACCGTGACTATACTGGAGGATTGTTGCTTTGAATTCATTTGCATAATTCATTGTGTATATTTTAACTTATCATCCAGTATACTTAAACTAATCTTATTTGTATTCCTACACTTTTTTTTCTCCATGTCATACTCCATGCCGTATAAAATATGTAAAGCATAGTGAGAAAATAAATAAATGAATGCAACATAACTGAGATAACAACCACTTTTTGAGTATTTGAAAATCCCAATGCCTTGAGAAATCTCAAAGCCTAAGCCCAAAATTGAAAAAATACAAAGAGTTTGGAAATTCTTATTTATCTGATCATTATCTCTTGCTCTCTGCTTTCTCTTCCCTATGTGAGATCTTGGTTTGTTCTCCACTAAATCCTTGGTGGAGGCCAATGCGGAGCATGCAGTGGAAGTGAGGACGCAGGTTCAGCAGCCCGCTGATGAGAATTGGGATCCCAGTGGTTCGGCACAGGCGTGGCCCTGTGAAAGCAGCCGCTCACACACCACCATCGCCAAATACGCCCAGTACCAGGCCTCCAGCTTCCAGGAGAGCCTGCAGGTAGACATTTTCCCGGCAAACACATGTGCACACAAAGGGCTTGATAATTATTCTTCAGTATAGTTGACGGCATTATTAATTGACTTACACCAGCCTGTATTGCAACTTTCATCCAAATGGAATTAAAAACCAGAAATGCTTGCTTTATAGATATAGGGCCTCATCTAGGACCCACTCGTACAAACAATTTGTTCTTATGTGACATGTGTGAACAATTTCAGAAAATTTGTGGTATTTACCAATCACCATGTTCTTGTACTTTTATACAATTGTACAATCTTTTATAACCTTCTCCTAGGTACAAATTAAATTCATGAGGGGTCCAGACCTGTTGTTTGAGTCATGTAAAGATAGTCTGCCGTTCTTCACAGGGCAAAAAGCACACATTTTACCAGAACTCATAACGCCTGAACTCCTAAATTTGGTTTAGTTTAAATATGATACCAAAATTAACTAAAATACAATGGATAACTTAGACAAAGTTAATGCTAAGTTAATATTCTAGTCACCATATCATCATCATCATCATCATCATCATCATAATCATGGCTTGCCAATTTAGTTTTTATGATTTTAATTTGCATATCTCAGCACAGTTGTTTGGAAAATTCTCTGACTCTGTCTGCTGCCTCAGGCTCTTTATGATCCTCTGTTGCACCCGACAGTGTAACATCACCTACTGTAGGCTATAATATTCTTATGTCTTATATCTCTGTGACCGTCACATCCACCTTGACCCCCCCCATTTTTTTTAGCATGTAATTTCATGTCAAATATGTTGTCTTTATTTCTGTCAATATTTATGTGAGAGTCTTCTTTTGACTCTTGGCTAACATTTTTATGAATGAAACCCACAGTCAGAGAGGAACAGATATATTGTGTAAATATTGTTGCATGAGGCCCATTGTACACGACAAATAGCACTACAGGATAAATATAATATACACTACCTGATGGTTTTCTTAGTTAAATAACAATTAGCTGAAAATCTTAGATGTGTGATACTTTCAGGAGGTTTCAGTATATTGTTTTTGTAGCTGAAACTATAATCAACACATATATTTTCCCACAATAATTTCAACTCCTTGCACCATAGCAGTCAGTTATTAAACATTCCTCCTATAATCCTGCAAATTTAGAGCATTTTTCCATAGAAAATCAAAGCAAGCACACTAGCATTTACTAAAGTAACTCTTCAAGATGTATACATGTTTTAATACATTGTCAGCGGTTACGAGAGTATGGACCTCCAAAGTGAACTATGTAATGATGCATCTGTTTTTAGCTGTTGGCCAACCTGTCAGCTAAGCTCATGTAGATGTGTTATAGGAGGAGAAGGAGAGTGAGAATGAAGAGGAAGAAGAGCGGGCCTCAGAGCCACCAGCCAACACAAAAGCTGTTCTGACATTAGCCAACAGTAAAGCCAGTTCTGCTCCCATCTTCAGCAAAGCCCCACCTGCCACCGGCACACCCAGGTCAGTACAAAACTGTGACCTGTGTATGAGGAATTCACTGTTTTGCTGACTTAGCAATTCTAATCTCAGACGTTGTTCTTTTCCCCAGCTCGGAGCAGAAAACAGTTGGAAAGATCATTAAATTTGGGACCAATATTGATCTCTCTGACCCTAAAAGGTGAGATTTTGTTATAAAATTCTGCCTGGTGAGTTCACTGAGGGTCCTTGTCATTTCACATTGCCTATAAAAAATTTTTTCATAAGGTGGAAGCCCCAGCTGCAGGAGCTGCTCAAGCTGCCAGCTTTCATGCGTGTGGAATCCAGCAACAACATGCTCAGTCACGTCGGTCACACCATCCTGGGCATGAACACTGTCCAGCTCTATATGAAGGTGCCAGGCAGCCGCACGCCAGGTCAGTGTGTGTCTGACACCACAGTTAGGATTTAGTAATCCTCTGACTTTAGAAGTGGTCTTTTTTTGTAATGTTTCAAAGAATAGACGTTTTTGAATTAAAACACTTATTCCTGCATTTCCCATCAGGCCATCAAGAGAACAACAACTTCTGCTCGGTCAACATAAATATCGGGCCTGGGGACTGTGAGTGGTTTGCTGTCCACGAGCACTACTGGGAGGCCATTAACAAATTCTGTGAGAAGTGAGTGACGCGGCTGTTAGATTTAACAAAAGATGCAGAAATAAGCTACAGTATCTGTGCGTGCTAAAAATTGCATTGTTACAAACATGCTTCCTGCAGGCACGGAGTAGACTACCTTACAGGATCCTGGTGGCCAGTTCTGGAAGACCTCTACAGCTCCAACATTCCTGTGTACCGCTTTATTCAGAGGCCCGGAGACCTTGTGTGGATTAATGCAGGGACTGTACACTGGGTCCAGGCGGTGGGCTGGTGCAACAACATCGCCTGGAATGTGGGACCACTCAACTGTAAGTTGCAACTAGGACCAAACAAAGAGGAGAAAAACAGCAACTGAAAACTTGCTAGTCACAGGCTTTTCTTTGTCTCAAATGCTGCCTACTTCCAGCCTCACCACTGTTTATGTCTTTTTGCTCTGGCAGCCTACCAATATCAACTCGCCCTGGAGCGCTTTGAGTGGAATGAGGTGAAGAAGGTTAAGTCAATCGTTCCCATGATCCACGTTTCCTGGAATGTGGCTCGCACCATCAAGATCAACGACCAGGATACCTTCAAGATGATCAAGTAAGATGCCTCTCTGTGCGCGTCTGTGTATGTTGAGTGTGCGTTTGTTTACATCTGTCGCTATCTGCTCCTCTGTCTCACTCAGACACTGCCTGATGCAGTCCATGAAGCACATCCAAATTCTGCGAGACCAGCTGGTTGCTGCAGGGAAGAAGATCTGTTACCAGAGTCGTGTGAAGGACGAGCCAGCCTACTACTGCAATGAGTGCGACGTGAGTGCCTCGTCCCCTGACGTCGCTGTCTGTCCATACAGACAAACTGTGCTTTTGTGTATGACATGGATGATGTGTGTCTATGCAGGTGGAGGTGTTCGACCTTCTGTTTGTGACCAGTGAGAACAGCAGTAAGAAGTGCTACGTGGTGCACTGTGAGCACTGTGCCCGGGCCAAGAGCCCATCACTGGCAGGGGTAGTGGTGCTGGAACAGTATCGGATAGAGGAGCTGATGAAGACCTACGACAGTTTCTTGCTGGTCAGTCTCTCTTTCTTTCTTCTGAGTACAAACAGGGCTCCATATTGCTTCCTTCATAAAACAGTGTTAATTCTTCTATATTGCTTGTCTATATCTATAAGTATAAAAATTACATATCAGATGTGCCAAAAACATGAAATCATAACTCAGATGAGGTAAAGAACACTGATTTTGCATGTTTTAGTCCATTATCTAGTTTTTATGCTTACTTTACATTACTCTAGGCCATTTTCCAGAGAGTTTTTGGTCAGTGGAATCATTCCTTCTCCTGTCTGTACTAGTTGAGAAGAAATATAAATCTAATGGAAATGAGTAACACAAATTAAGTGGCTAGTACCACAAAGAGTGAATTCAATAAAAAAAAAAAAAACACATCAGCTGAACTTTAGAATTTAGCTTTTTCACACAAAATCTTGACTGTAGATTTTGTCCCCCACCACTTGCATTGGAATTTTTATTAGGAGGGGATCGCTTTTCGACTAGCATGAACAGGAGGAATGATTACAGAGACCAAAAACTGTTTAAATGTACAGATTTTGAGCCAGCAAGAAACAGCAACTCTTTTTAATTGAAGAAACTGCATTTCATCCTTTAACAATATTGACGCTTGCCTTTGTTTGCTTTCCTTTTTGGTAGCAAACGATAACATTTACCACACTACAGAAGGAGATTTTTTTCAAAACTGCCTCTGTCAAACACTGTGGTGGATTACCTTTCCATAGCAAATTGAAAGTGGATTTTCATACCCCTTTGCTCATAAAGATGATGTGTAGTTAACATGCTTAAACATACAAAACCACAAGTGTGCCTCTTTACCTGATGGCTGCATTAAGATCTGTTAAATACATACGTGATAAAGCATACAGTATATCATCTATTCTAACATGATTTTTAGGTTCGAGTTTGTGTTGGAGTCAAAAAGTTCATTTAAACTTCACAATGATGCCGTTCATAAGGTACAATTCATGATAAATATAAAAAAATGATTTCACAAATAACTGGAAAGCATACGTAACCATAAGCCACGTATGTGTTTTGTGCATATTAGATATTGTGTAGATGCGCTGTTTCCATTGTTTCTAATTGTTTGCATATCACAACTTCATGTGCAGACACACGCACAGACACACACAGCTTTGTCACGTGGCCATTTGAGCTCTGTCTCTTCCACTTTTTCTTCCCCCTCCAGGCTCCATCACCCTTTTCAAAGTGAGGACTCCTCGCTGGTGTCGTTCAGCCATAACCAAAACTCTAATGGCAGCACAAATGTTGTCTTCAAGGCAATCTATTCCTGAAAAACACTCTCTGAATCAGCCAATCACGTTTACTCAGTATTGTTTACATCACACAATAAGGTATGGATACTCAACCAATCCAACTATAGCTCACTGTCTTCCCCATACCAGCTGCCGATTGGACGTGTGTTTTGAAATAGAATGACTAGACTGGTACTTCTCATGAAAAGCATTTCAGATGTGTACGAAAAAAGGAAAAAAAACCCAATGTGAGCACTGCTAGCACTGAAAATCAGGTTATATGTTCAACGGACTCTGCTGTGATTCAAAAGCGTCAAGTAGCCGGTTCTGTGTATTAATTCAGGTACTTTTATGCAAATTCAGTAGAACTTTTTTACACCAATCTAGTTATTCTATATGTCCATGAATTTGCTGTGATTCTGTTGTACCAGCAGGGGAATGGCTTCACAGGAGAAGTAGCTGATTGTCACATTTGGCATTGTATTGGTTTCTGTTTTTGTTTGGTATTCAGGTGAACTCTGACACTTGTAATTCCTGTCTGTATACTCTTTGAGGTGCTATTCCAATCTTATTTATTCTCGTTAGATACTTAAAAAGTTTTACCAGCCTAGAAGTACACCACATTGGCCTTGCAAACAGTATTTAGAGGAGAGGTAATTAGTGGTTTAAACACAAACAAATAAGGTTTTATGTAAGTGTTAAAAAAAACAATCAAAAACTTTTATCAGTTTCTCTAAAATACGGGTTTACTAGAGGACTAATATGGCTTCATTCTTAGTTGGAAATCAAGTATGTAGATGGAAAAGTTGCTCTTTTGTTTTGCTTGTTTTTTCACAAGTCCAGCTAAATTGTTGTTGGTGTGGTTTCTTTGATACACCCAGAAAACAGACATACTTTGTTTTTGTTTTTATCTTTGGAATGGGATAACAATCCCAGTTTTATACCTCTTTGTTGCTATGTTCTTGTTTCTAGATGACAGAGAAAATAAATTGTAAATTGTGAATGAATTTATGGGATACACAGTGGTGTGCATAGACGTGGTACAGAGAAGGGGAAGTTACCATTGATGTTTGTTTCAATGAAGTGCCCGTTACAGTCTGCAAAAAGTAATATGTCCAAAGAGACACACAATCATAATCTTTGTAATGCAAAAGCCAATGAGGGCAAGCAGATGACAGGACTGAAGGGCACCTCTGAGTTTTCATTTTGCCGCAAACATTCGTCCTGATGAGGCTCATGCACTGCCAGGGGGTTTAGTCTAGTATTTCCAGTTTTAATATGTTGAAGAGCACATGAATTGAGACATGACAAGAAAGGCCCAGTCATCATTTTTAAAAAACAACATTTAGACAGTCCTTCAATAAATGGTCTCATTTTGGTGAGGTTTAGTCCAACCTTTGGCTTTAAATGTTATCATAATGCAAGGGTAGCAAACCGTATACAGCTTCAGAGCAGAGCCTGACCGATACTGGATTTCTGAGGCCGGTACTGAGATTGTTATTTGAGAGTTTAAACAAATCCAATAACAATACATCGACCAATAGTATTTTTTCCCCAAAAAACACACAAAGTAAGCAATTTTTATATGGATCACTTATATTCGTTTTTTAAAAGAAAAGAATAATTGACCAAAATACATACACTGTATTTTACAGTGTAACTTGTCAGTGCATTCTGGTTGACACGCATCTAATGGAGACTGCTTCTAAATGCATCAGACTTGTTTGGCATTTCTATACTGCAATTTCTTTTTACTTATCAGCCAACATACACACAATACCTGCAATAAGCTAATATTGGACGATATATCGGCCTGGCCATTATCGGTCTAGCTCTGCTTCAAAAGCTTTGGTTCCTACTTAAAATCTGATTATCACTTATCATCACCTACCATTTAAATGGATGTTCAGCATTACTGCTCTACAATCATTCTGATTAAATCCTCACTAATGACATTTTTACCCCTGCCCTCATCAGTCTCTGCACACCATTTAATGTACATAAGGTATCAATTTTCAGGTTTACTAGAAGACATATGTAGTTTTTCTCAATCGAAAATCTAATTTGTATATGGTCAAATTTGTCCACTTCAGTCACTTGTTTTTGTTGTTGCTGTATTATAATACACCCTAAAAATATCCTGTTTCACTCTAGTTAAAATTACTGCAATGGGAATTTCTTCCCACTTTTATACCTCTTTTTGTTGTCAGTTTCTGGTTTTTGGATTACAGAGAAAATGGAAAATTGTAAATTGTGACATTATTTATACTGTACATGGTTGTTTTCCTATATATTTATTGCATATCAAATGGTACTTCACTTGATAAGGGGCTACAAGGTATTTTAAATGTAGTATGGTCATAATGTGCGGATAGGGGAAGTGCAATCAGGGGGTGGTTTAATTTTCATGGTGCTAGACCCCTCCTTGCCTCTATGCCCCCCCCATTAAACAGCATAATGATGTATGAACATGAGTCAGTGGTACAACTCAAACCAACCGGTTGGTGCTTAGAACCATTTCACCACAATTACTTGTAACAAGAATGGAATGATGTCTTTGTACTGTATCTAACAGATATCAGATCTTTTAAACCTTTTTTGCTCCATTGTATGAAATGCATAATCTTGTGAGGCATTAGTGGTTTTATGATGAGCATTAGAAGTAGTTGTAATTCTTGACACTTTTGCAGAGACTTTTAGGGATGTGACATTTAATGACGTCAAGGTTTTGTTTTTTTTTGTGTGTCTTGTCCTCATTATTAGTATTATTTGAAGGGTGTAATAATGCTCTTTTTCCTCTCAACTTGTTTGATTTATGCTGCACTGTTGTTTCAAAAAGAACTTGCATAGAAGAAACCCTGAGCCAGACCTGTCTTAAATCCCTCTGTGATTTTTCTGTGACATATTGTATTGTTGTTCAAGAAAATAAAATGTTTTGATAAATTATTCAACAATCAGTCTCTGCCTTTGATTTCCTCTCTGTAGTTCTCACCAGTTGCCTTCTGGTGTGGAGAGTTAGACTGATACAGTCCTACCTGCAGGTATCCAGGTACGCTCAAAATCATATGCTGGATGGGAGTTTGATCTGTTATCAGCTCCTGAGGACGTAGAGGTGGTTCGCCATCAATTGGAAAGATGGAATGTGAGCAACATTTCTTCCTCTTTCACCGTTGATTGTAGCACATTTCCTGCATGATTCTATATAATTCTGCATATTGTTTCTCATACAGGGCATGAACAGTATCTCACAAAAGTGAGTACACCCCTCACATTTGTGTAAATATTTGATTATATCTTTTTATGTGAAAACACTGAAGAAATGACACTTTGCTACAGTGTAAAGTAGTGAGTGCTTGTATAACAGTGTAAAGTTGCTGTCCCTATAAAATAACACATCACACAGCCTCTGATTACACCCCTAAGTGAAAATGTCCAAATTGAGCCCAAAGTGTCAATATGTGGCCACCATTATTTTCCAGCACTGCCTTAACCATCTTGGGCATTAGTTCACCAGAGCTTCACAGGTTGGCACTGGATTCCTCTTCCACTCCTCTATGACGACATTGTAGCAAAGTGTCATTTCAGTGAAAATATATCATCAAATATCTACAAAAATGTGAGGGGTGTACTCACTTCTGTGAGATACTGCATATGTGTTCTGAGACAGACATATTTAGCCCGACTTCATAACTACTTGATAGGCATAAAACTATCTTCTGTGTGAATGGCCTGTGAAAGGGTTGGCGTACTCTGCTTTGTGTAGTAACCATAGACTGTAGAAAATAGGTAGTAATGTAAGTTTCCAGCAAGAAGAAGAAGATCAGATCTCTACAGATAACTACAAATAAATTAAGCTATTAGTTTTTATTGCTTTTTTATCCTCTACAATATTGTATATCAGGACTCGGTGTTTTTGCACTCTTGTATTTACCATTATTGTTGTAATATAAATCTATCCGTCTAACAGTAACGGCATGTGCATGTATACTAGGTGAGTCAAAATTAGCTGACAATTCTTAAGCTCCTTGCTCTTTTTGTGGTGACATCCAGTAGATCAGTTGCAGCTGCCCTTTGGTCACAGTCTGCAGCTGATGGCCACTGGGGGGCTCCACTGGACCAGCTTGCTGAAGGCTACCTTCAGAGTTTAAGTTGAGGGAGGAGAGAGCATTAATTTTCCCTCCAACATTTTCCTGATACCATCTTGTCAAAGCTACAGGCTGCAGCTGCTCCGTTCTATTAAGAAGGATACTAATCCAAAATAGAAATTAATCTGAATGACATCAAACTACTGAAATCTTTGACAAGTGTGGCCTCATCAAGGTGAGACACACACATATGGTCATACTGACCCTACAGCTTATGCACTGTCAATGATACAAACCACGTTACAAACTACAATGACATAACTGATATAAACAAACATCCAACTCTTTTTTAAACATCAAACAGCAGTAATATTCAAGGCACCACATGCAATCAGACTGCCTCATTGTTTTTTCTGTGTAAACCAGAGATTTGCTTTCTTTGCCATTTATTTGTATCTCAACCTCCAGGAATAGAGGACATGGGATTGCCAAAACTGCTGATGCAGGGACATCTCCTCATTGAACATGGACACAGCAGAGGATATCCTGGATCCAAGGACAGGAAGATTGCTCTTCCTCTACCAACTCCCTCAGACATAGACACATATAAACAGCACATCGTGGCATTGTTAATGGCAAAACCAGCCATTGCTGCGCGCTAATGCCATGGACTCTTTGATCATGTCTCCTATATAGTCTCCAGGGAATATATATACAATGGTGTAGTAAAAAGTGGGATGAAAAAAATGAGACTTCATATCAAAATTCTAATTTCACCCTTTCAAGTGAGCCCATCTGGTGTTTCTTATCAGTCCTGTGGTTGCCTCTTTCCCCCACCAGAGTGCCCCCCCCCCCGTCGTTTCCTTATATTTTCTGAAAGGGGAGCTCTGTTTTTCATCCAAAGGTCAAGGGCCAATCCTCTGTCATTCCTGCTTTTCAGAAAAATCCTAAATAACACTTTTACCTTCCTTTTTTTCAGAGCTCTGTGTTTTAGCAAATTGCTAAGTAGTGCTGACTCATTCAGAGATTGGTGCAAATTATAAATACTTCAGCTCATAGAATGGATCAAAATAAAAATTTAAAAAACTGGTATGAGAAAATGATATAATTTAAATGTTATTAATTATTGACAACAATAATTTCTAATTTGAAAATATAAAAATTCATTCTATACAAATTGACATTATTATTGACAGTTGGTATGGTATATGGTATAGATAGGTTAGTTCACAATGAGTGTGTAGCTGAACTCAACAGGACGTGCCTCGTGATTCACTTGCATTTAGCCACAGACTGAGATAGGCTAATTGTTAAACTTATATTCTTAACAGTTTAAATCTGGGGATACAAATCTTATTTGAGAATAAAATTACTTGCTTACATTAAATAATGTAATTTAGGTATTTCAAATACACAAATACAAGCACTTGTTTTTAAATACATGCAACTGAAATACTAGCCATCTCTGGTCTCACTGTTCAAACTGTCCCTCACCAGTACAATATAGTATGATGTGTGTAGCATGGCCTACATCTTATGGAACAGTAAGTCTTAAAACCACAAAATGGGTTTTCTGGCAGTTTTTTTTTTTCTTTAGCACAAATTTCATTATAAATCCAGCTCAGTTGTTTTGAATTTTGAAACCTGCCTTATCAGTATTTGACAGTAGAGTAGAGAAAGTCCTCAGTGAGGGTGAGAAGTGTTGTGGATTGGGCAGCATACCCTACTCCTCTAATCTATCCAAATAAACACCCTCCCTCCTGCACCCTGGTTCAAGGGGTTATCACAGAAACCCCCTCACTGATCCCCTGCCCACACAAGAACAGCAGCCTTTAACACAGGCCAGCCTGCTTTCTGTGCGTGCGCATCAGAGGCAACACAGGATACACACACACACACACTTGTGACCACTTACACACTCAATCATATCTCAAACTGGAGTCGGAGTGAGGAAACAGAATGTCAGGGAAGGAAGCGCTGAAGTCAGTGGGAAAGCAGAATTTGCCTAAAGTCTGCAGAGCTCATTTCTGACCTATTCTCTACGAGGTCTGAGGATCAAAACAGCAGGCAAATATCTGACAAAAGGAGATTTTTTTTTTAGATTTAGTTAGGAAGTAGAAACTCAACCTTCACTTGGACACCACCCTCAATATCTGTATTTTCAAACAGAGAAGACATACATCAGGAGAAAATTCTTGAAATTCTCTTTGTCCCTGACCACTCACCGTTCATCAGAGTCCCATCATCTGCTGCCACCTTCGTACTGCAGGGAGGACACATCATCAGGTTTACCACACAGTGAGTACAACAAACTCTATCACCATTTCTTTTTTAATAAAACCACGTTGAAGGAACAGAAGCATGCCGATCCTGACCCTAACTAAAGGGCTACTTGAATGCATGCACTACATCATTCTAATGAAAGACCCTGAACACGTTTTTTTGTTAATCCTGTGATCCTGCAGAGTTAGTTTTAATTTCTAAAGCTGATAAGTCTGGAAATAAGAAGCCTGTATTGATGACGTCATCAAACGGCAAGTGTTTGAGCCGCTCCATGATTGAAAGGCAGACAGACTTTGCTGACCTGTACCTACAAACAGGGCCCCTTTTTAATTCAAAAAATGTTTTTTAGGCCACAGGCTGGTTGGAGAACCTATAAATGGCCTTTAAAAGAAAAATCTGAATCTTCTGATTGCTGTTGCCATTTATACAATCCAAAGAAAGGACAATAAACCACAAAAAGATAAATTCCAAAACCTCATTGATAGTTGTCATACATCCTTGGTTTCCCACTTTGTGACACTGGAAGAGACTTTGTTCATCCTTAAATAGATTGTGTCTAAAATTGTGTATGAATCCTGTTTTAGGGGAGATGTTCTCTTAATGGAGCATCACAAACAAGTGAGCTGATGATGGAAGGGGCTGGTACGAATTTAGTGAACTGTAATGATGTTGGCAGAAATGAAATTAAACATTTGTTGTAAAAACCCATGTGTTCACATGGTACTTGGCATAATAACAGTGTAGTTGCTAACAGAATAATTAAGAACAGAGGGAAGTCATGTAACTCCGCCCTTTTCTCATCACTTTTAATTTGTTACATGGAAATGTTTAGGTCTGTAGCAGTTGTAGCACATTTGTTCTTTCAAAATCTTAACATTGTTCCGACGCTCAGTGATTAGTATTTTTCCAGTTTTTCAGTTGCTCCTGGCTCATTCTTCTGGGTCGTGGTTATCCTGGAGTTTGGAGGTGGGGTCTGTGGAGCCCATTTCCTCGCACTTAGAGCTGTGCAGTTCTGTGTGTTGATTTTCCACACCTTTCACAACATTATTGAATTGATTCACATTTTTTAGCTTTTTTGTATTTTTTAGTGGATAGAGGGAAGAGAAGGTTTAAGTGCAACCTGCGGGAAAAAAATAGATATCATTTTTCAATTATTTAAACACTTAAAAATACTTCAACTCAATACTGTGAAACACAAATTCAGAGTGTCCCCAAGTGTAAACTTTCAGTCCTAACAGTAGGAGTATAAATCCACTGCAGAATATTGGGTAGATTCATTAATTACATTCAATTATTGGGCTAAAACTGTTTTTCTTTCCTGTAACATAGACCACAAGGAAAATGAGTCTGTCACAGAATGGGACGCTGGGGAAGACAGTATCTGTGCAGGCACCCTCTGAGCGGGGGTCCCCCTCCAGAGTGGGGTCAGGGATCGTGGTGCCGCCTCCATACTCCCTGGGTGACAGCGAAGCCACTGACACCCCCCTGGAGTTAAGGGGCTCTCTGGACTGCTGGGCATGCTCTGTGCTGGTCACTGCACAGAATCTGATCATAGCACTGATCAACGCCGGGCTGGCCAGCATCGTGTTCGGCACCATCCTCACCCCTGCTCTCACCATGATCGTATTCGGCTTTCTCTGCCACTCCACGGTAAGAATCTCCTGTGTAAAGCTCTCTTAACTGAGATGTGTTAGAGGATGCAGATTGAAAAGTAGAGAAGTAGGTCTGTCGGTCTGTAGTAGGACTAGTGCCGTGTCCCAGTTCCAAACTTGATACATACAGTCTAAAATAAAATATGTCATAATAGAGGGTCTGTAAAGTTAATATACAAGACTGTCAATCAAACTGGGATTTGGGATTGCCACCACCAATTCAGCTATGTTTTCCCAAGGATTTGATACTGTTTCTAAGATATTACTGGAGCTTCCTGGAGCTTAATTTTAATTTTCTGCAGCTGTGACTAAGCTCCTCTGGTTTCTTTGTGTAAAACATTGTGGGACAGTAATGCAGCACACATTTAAAAAGCCAGAATATTTAGTATGTACTATGGTACAGGCTGGCACTATAAGGTGCAATGTGTAAGATATGGACAGAATTTTATGAACAAGAAGTGAAGAAGTAACAGTTCTGGTGTTGTGTCAAAGATGTCTATGTATTGTTGTTGTTGATGATACAGAGAGATCTACTGAAGTTGGCATGCTAACCAGCTAGCCCAAGCTGTCCTGTCTCATAATACCATTTTGCTTCCCCTGTTACAGAAGGTAGTGAGCTGAGCTTTTTTTGTCTAATAAATTAACAAATTAAACTCACTAAACTTCAAGAAAGTAAATATTTTTCCACGTATTTTCTTCATTAAACTGAAAAATACAAGCATACACCATCTGAACTCAAGGTTCTCTCTTTCACCAAACTAATTGTCTTGTTAACTCATGGTAACACGTACACTTCATTCAAACTCAAAAGAAACAAAATAAAACTCACCAAAACTGTCCTTGTAAGTCTTTCCACCATTCCAACAATTACCAACTCTGGTTTGGTTGAAATAAACCCTTAATTCATAGTTAGATATTCTGGTTTTACACGCTGTAGCTGCCTCACTGATGCCTGACCTCCCACTTGCTCCTCTCCTGTTTGATGCCTCTCCTGTCCCCTCAAGAACCTGCTGTGTCTTCTTAGTCCCTGGAGTTAAGAGTCCTGGCCGGAGCCTCTGTAAATCAGTGTAGTATTCCCTGTCATCACCTGGCCTGCATTCGTCTTGAAGGCTGTGTTCAGTCCCAGTCCATGTTCACTGGGAGGTTGATGAGCCCAGTTCCTTGAGTCAGTCAGCTAAATTTAGCTGCATGGCTAATTTAGCTGACTAGCTAATGTGTGTGTGTGTGTGTGTGTGTGTGTGTGTTCTGTATATGATTTTATTTGATATGAGTTTTGTATCTATGCCATTACTCATTCAATTCCCCCCTCCTCTTGCTCTCCAGGTGCAGCCCCATGGAACATCTCTGTATTGCTCAGACCTGCTGGATGATGGCGGCTGCGTGGCTCTGCTGGTTGTGGGCTTTCTGCTGCTCACCCCTCTGCTGGTCCTGGCTCTCGCCGCCTACTGCCGCCTCGCCCGACACCTCCAGCTGGGCCTGTGTTTCATTCCCTACAGCCGCGCTGTCTACAAGAACCTGCCGGCCTCGCGCCTTCGAGGGGGTGGTACAGGGGGCTGCTGTGGCCAGCCGGGAGCTTCAGAGAAGGAGGGGAAGGGTAGCATATGGGTGTAGGAGAGGAGAGTTGGGTTGTTTGAATCTGTATCTTTTTTTTAAAAGCAAATTGCAGTTGTATTTCTATTTCTAAAGCCATTGTAAAAATATATCATCTTTCATCATCTGTAGAGATATTTTGGAAGGCAGTATCAGTCAATGTATTGAATGTATTTTATACCTTTTTACAATAAAGTGTCACTTGACCCGCCAAGCTTTGTGTTTTAAACAGCCACCTGCAAACTGAATACGATGGACTGAGAACTGAACCTGTTTCATTTACAGAAGTAAATGGGTAAAATATTTGTGTCCCATGCAAACTTCCATTCAGCGTGGTTCTGTCTTGTTATTTTCTTCCACAGAGACTTAAGCTGTCAATCAAATGTTGCCTGTTCTCGCAAATTTATGTCCAAACAAGTTACAAGCTGCTGTCTATCTCAAGCAGGTACCTTACAAGCCCCTGTCAGTCTCCATGGCTTAGGCAGATATCTTAATTACTGTGTAACATGGAGGTACATGTTATCTGGTTCATAGGGTATAATCTGTTTATTTACACTGCCCATTTGAGTTGTACTTAGAAGCAGCAAACACACTGTATACAGTAGCAGATATATCACATAGGTTAATGTTAATAGTTTCATTCTGACTTCACAACACAGATTAATTGAAATGTACTTGATGTGAGTCTATCTTCCTCTATCACTATCCCTCACTCTACACACTGACGTGCAAAACATTATTCTATTTTGTCATAAATAATTGTCATGAGTACTATCACCTGGCCCTTTTTGTTCGTTCAGGAGACACACCTTTAGTGTAAGATGGGTGATATATGTATATTTACATAAGGATATGTATATACATTACAATTCGATACAGTTTGTGACATTTCTCTTAAGTGTATCTATATAGAGAGTAAAGTGGAAAAGCTGGACATGCTATGAACAAGATTATTAATTTACTATGATAATTCACATTTGGACTATTCTTAATAATTAGCATACACTGCAGCAGCAAAAACAAAATGCCGGATGTATGTTTAATGTAGTATTTGTAAATCAACATCAATTTATTTCTTCATCTGTTAATTTCTTTTTTCAGAGCTGATGCCAGGCCACCCTGGACAGGTCACCAGGTCATGATAGGTACCAAACAAAGAGCAGCTTTGGAAGCAAGAGTGAATCAGCCAGAGTAGGAGATTTTAGATATTTTATTCATATACTGCTCCCAATTTACTTAATTAGATTTAAAACCTCAAGCAAACATTCTGGGATCATTAACCCCCATGTAGGACTTGACATCTTGATTTTGGACTACATGGCTATAGCCTTGTCAACTCATGTCAGAGACCTGCTTTGGAAAGTGTCAGCATTAGCAACAGCTTGAGTGCTGTTACCCATCAAATCCACTAGGTGGAATCAGAGATACAGTTGGAGAGAGAGCAAGCGCTGCAAAGTTACCAAGAAGTATACATTCAAACCACTTGAATGAGATATAGAACCTTTATTCATGTATAAATTACAAACATAAGGTTTGGTGTGTGTACAGTTCTATTCATTTAAAATGGTGGATAAAAGTGAAGTTATGTTTTACTGTAATATTGTGCTTCAATTGATCTGTATTTCACATTGCAATGTCTGGATTTGCGTGTTCAATATGTCATCTGAATTTCCTGGCCTGGAAAGATGTGAGGTTAACAGGGTTGGTTGTTGATATTCATTAATAATTTGTGATGTTGGGCTTTGTATTGAGCTGTGAATGCACCAGGTGCCAGAGTACCACGCCCGTCTTCATCCACTTGACCCATGAGAATGAAGTTGACACCTATCGGAAAGGAAAAAATGACAAGTATTATAGTTTTGAGTAAATGGAAATGCTAATAGTCTGTGGTGTGTGATATGAGTGAGTGTAAATCCAAGACCCTAATACCTCTACGGAGCAATGGGCACTTCTTGCACAGTGACACCAGCTTAACCGACATCGTCTCTCCAACTTGCGTGATTGTTAGTCGACCTGCCTTATAGGCCTTAATGAGGGAGACACTAATAATAGTGCCCCGGGGCCCACTGGCCATGGAGGTCACCTTTCCGGTTATCACTGGAAAAAGGAAGGGCTCAGTCAGAACACACCATCTGATTGATTACTTTGCACTACATGAACGGTAAGATGCGTACCAAATTCACTGGCACAGAAACTGGTCTTGATGGTTCCATCTCTTTTACAGGCCTTGGCACACAGAGGATTTTGAGGAACTAAAAACATAGAAGAATGCATACAAAATGCAGATTAGATAGACAGTACACACACTGACACAAAAGCATGGCGTGCACATCACTTCACCAACCAGGTCTCTTTCCATTTGGCCCCTGTCCACGGCCTCTTGTGGGCTTGAATGGTTTGGGTTTCTCAGTGGGCACATATTTGGTGGTGGGGATATGTGACGGGGCAGTGGTGGCAGGACGCTTAGGTGCAACAGGTTTGACTGCAGGTTTTGGGGGGATGGACCTCGTACCGGCTCCCGAGTCGACTATTGGTATGTGAGAACCATGTGGGATGCTGGTGTAGTGGGCAAGGAATCCATCAGATGTCACACTGAGGTCAGACACAAATTGAACCAGTAGCACATTGCCGCTGGTAATAATGGGCCTGGACCGGAGACAGACAGAAGACAGGGTGGCAAATTAAGAGTACTCAATAAAAAATTACTGTAAAGGCCAACACATAGGTTTCGAGATATCTGTCACTTACAGTGGGGCTTCATCGCCACAGTATCTTCCAATCAGGCGTGAATCGTCTTTCTCGCCACCATTAAAGAATGCCACATAGTCAAACCGGCAATAGCTGTCAGCCTCCAAGACAAACTTATCAAACTTTACCTGGATTACCTGGTACCCAAACAGAAACACAACTTTAAATGATCACGTGTTGTTTTCCTTGCTGGGTGTGTGAATACTTTGGAAAATAATACGTTTTCATGCTGGGAGTGAGAGTGCCGCTGACCATATCAGGCTCCACAGTGATAAGCCAGGAGCAGCTGGTTCCTGGTGGATATTTCTTGTCAGGCCAGTTGGGTGTCTTGATCTCTCCCTGGGCCTTTGTTATCTTCTCCCCACAGACCTGTTGGTCTGAAAAAAGTCGTACACACTCCATGAGGACAATGAATGAGGATAACAGTAGACTATATAATAATTAGCCTGATATTGTACATTTAGTTTGTAGGTTTCCACCTTGCAGGTTTTGGGTTCTAACTATAATAATATATTATTCCTAGAGGCGGAACGACCTGCCGATCTAGTGTTCTGCACATCATAATTAATGTTACACCTTGCAAGCGATGTGCCAAGGAAGCCACGGGTGAATTAGCTTTAATTACACTAACATTATTGTGTAATACGTATAGAAGTGTAATGCATTGTTAGTAGTGTAGCTTATGCTATGTGCTATATCCTTTAACTGTGTTAGCTCAGTGTGCTACCTAGTGTAGTGCTATAGGAGACTGGATTGTAAATACAAGACATAGATATATGCTTTTCATTTTATTGTATCTTTTTATTTTTTCTCTTTCAACCCAGTTCTCACGGGTTGGTCTGACCTAGGAATTAACCCTGTTCTTTAACCATGACCCCGTGCCGTGCTACAACTACACTCTAAGTACTGATTTTGTGCACAAACTTAACTTAACTTTTTTCCTTCTTGACTTTAAGGTTAGAATTGGGTCATGTTTTATCGGTCGCACTTATCTGTGGTTTAAAGATCTTAGTTGTACAATTATGAACTGGTATTCTTAATCTATTAGTGTTGGCAGAATCAAAAGTCTTTGAGGGATATACATTGTGCAAGCTCAGGGGCATAGCAGATAACGTTGGGCCCTTCGCATATGCAGCCTGAGTTGCCCCCTTCCCCTCTTATTTCATTAGTTTACATAATTTTACAAAGAACTTTGTCTTGTCCTTCTTTATCGTGTATTATAGCTGACAGTAGAGAAATAACAGGATATGAAGAGGCCAACAGGTGGTATAAAGGTCCCCAGCTGGTCTCAAGCCAGGGACATTGCATTTAATGGTTGGCCCCTCAACCTGTAGGTCACCAGGGTGCCCCCCTGTATAAATAACTTGATAACAATCAAACCCATGCATGAGTATTGGTTATTAAGATTATCAGTAATGAAGATTTTGTTTCAAAATTAAGATATATAAGATAATAAGATATTTCTTGGTTGTTTAAATCTTTACTATGCCCTGCGCATAAGAAAAGATAGAAAAAGGCTAGATTTTCTATATTGTAGACAGGATAACTGTGTTCCATGATGCACCTTTTAGTAACCGCTTGATTAGCTCAGTAACATGACAAAATGGAGGGAGGGAAATGCTGCAAATTGTATCAGCAAGGTAAGCTAAGCTGTTAGGTAGCTTGGATCAATCTACTTTTGTGGTAAATGCCAGTGTTCACTCATATGTCTTCTGACTTTGTTTCTCTCCCCTGTATTGCTTTTCTCTTTTGGCAACCTGCTGTAAAGCATGAGCACAGTTACTGCAGAGTGGACTAAACCGCGTGCAGCCCCGAGAGGATCCATTTTCTTTTAGATACAAAGAACTGGCTGTCAAAAAGTTTAGTCAGCCACTGATAAAATAATTTTACTAATGATGCCAATAATGTAAAAAAATATTTCTAATTTCTAATAACAAATGTTTAGGCTTCTTGAGAGCCCTCCCTATGTTTGGCCCCTGGGTAGTTAGTTTCACTATTTCCCTCACTACAATGGCATTATGCAGCGGCAGCAGTTATGATACAGGATGATCATGACTTTATGATATAGGATTTTGTAATTTGTATTTAATAGGGTTGATGAAAATAGCTTAACTTAACTTAAGTGTTTTGTGATTTGATTTGTGCCTACCCAGCAATTTGCCCATGAGATCAGAACAGTAAATAATTCTTAACAGTTCCTAGGCTAATTGGTTTACCAATTTATAGAATGTTCTTGCTAACTATTTGAACCTGAGTAGCAGCCATCACAGTTAACATTAGCCTGCTACTTTCAGCTTTTGTTAAGTTTTTATCGGTTTAGACAAAAAAGTGCTTCAGAGTTGTTGTATAACATTACTTTATAATTCCACAAGATGGTGTAACACACACGTGTGCCTTACTGTCATTAACATTGTGATGCCATGCCATTAAACCACTCATGTTTGTTCAGATGCTCAGATGATGCAAAGGAGGCTCTTCATTACCAACTAATTAAATTAGGATACAATAATGAGTCATTAGCAAACTGTTAATTTGGTATCTTATTTGAAAATACAGTTTGATGTATCTTTGCCCATGCCTGATGCAAGGTGTGTGATCTGGGAAAAGCAGATCTGGTAATCTTCTGTATTGTGAACATTACGTTACTTAAGAGTGTCAATTGTTCGTGAAATGGCTCAATAAAACTATGAAATATTTTGTACTACTTTCAAATAAGGCATAATATATAAATGAATAAAAAGATGTAATGCTTTATTAATGGTTAAGTTTGCTAAAACTGTTTCAAAGGCTGGGAAAAGTAGACAAGATGGACTATTTGATTAGTCATTACAAATGTTAAACTCCAATAACGTGCTTTATTTGTAATTCAGAATTGTGTTGTTGGTATGAAGGTGTGAAAATCTTAACTACACATTATTATGAGTAATTATGTGAGTTGTTTTGCTTTATTTTTGGACTTTTTGTAGTATCATTTGAAAGGGTATACATTCTGAGCTTAGTATATGTAATTTGAGGTGTGTTGTGAGCCCATGCAGGCTGAACATGTTTGTATGCGTGATATAAAAGAAAAAAGAAAAACACTTCTTCATCATCACTCTGAAATGTGACCACATACCATTTTCATATGGTTTGGCTCCACTGAAGTAGGCCACAAACCCTCTACCCTGATTCTCTGCATCAGACCCCATCTCCAACATCATGGTGTTTGTGGTAGAAATAAGAGCACCAGGCCGGAAAGTTCCACAAAAGCGGCCTAGTTTTTGCACCAAGTTGGAATGGCCGTTGTAAACATCCAGATAGTCGTAGCGACATTGTGAGTCAGCCTCCAGGTCAAAAATGCGGAAGGAGAGCATGACCACGTTTCCCTCTGGGACCTGGAAACAGAGAGATTGTATGAATCAGACACTGAAAGACTGAGTGAGGAAGGAGTCAGCCTTTAGACATGTTGCAGGATAAGTGACTCACGGTGATACGCCAGGTGCATTTGCTGTTGGGTTTGTAGAAGCTTGGGAATCCCTCACTGCCAACAAAGCCTGATTCCGAGACCAGGTCTCCTCCACAGTAGAAGACAGGCCTGTGATGAAGGTGACAGGAAGCGAGTGTGGAGAGAGTGTTGAGCATATAATGAACGGTACTAGTGGCTTTGTAGGTCTATGACAAGTATAAAAGTATTTTGACTGACTTTCTTTTACAGTCTGTCTCAAAACTTTGATTACTCCAGTCAAAGATACTGTAGAACTTCCTGAAAAAACTTAAGTAACCTGAGTAATAAGGATTTTCCTTATCTGAAGTCTTATCTTAATTTATTAGCCTCTACAGGGTGTAGATGTTGCAGTATTTATTTTCTGCATTTGATTTCTCTAGTTTGTAATGAGATGACCCAAGATCAAGGCAAGTAAAAACAAAAAAGAAAGAACAAATAGTCCATCCATCCATCGTTAACCGCTTATCCTGCGTACAGCGTCGCGGGGGAGCTGGAGCCAATCCCAGCTGACATCGGGCGCAAGGCGGGGTACACCCTGGACAGGTTGCCAGTCCATCGCAGGGCCACACATAGACGAACAACCACTCACGCCTAAGGACAATTTAGGGTAACCAATCAACCTAGACTGCATGTCTTTGGATGGTGGGAGGAAGCCGGAGCACCCAGAGAGAACCCACGCAGACACGGGGAGAACATGCAAACTCCACACAGAAAGGCCGGGGCAACCGGGGTTTGAACCCATGACCTTCTTGCTATGAGGCGACAGTGCTAACCACCGCACCAGAGGTAGCAAATCATCACAAACTGTCAAAAGCAACACTATATTGAATATTTTGTTGACGGCTATTCAGATATCAACAATGAGCTATCCACGTAAAGTCTTGCCAAATTCAATACAAACAAAACCAAGCTGAATCCATGACCATTCACAATTTTATTTATAGTGAAATGCACAGAAAATATGCTATGTTAAATATGAAGTTGTGCCACAGCTCACAACAAAAAAATCTGGATGGGTGCCATGGTTCCCAGAGCTCAATGAATGACAAAACTCATTTCACAGAAGGGAAAATATTCTAATAAAGGCCGTAGCCAGCAGGAACACATATGACCCATTTGTATAGCCTACTGCACTTGTGCAAGACAAGAAGAATCTGCCTGTTATAATGAAGTTATTATTTTTTGACATTTCACAGTCTGTTTGTGGTGTGGAGATTTGTTATTTTGGGCTCAACTGTGAAAATTATGTTGTTTAAATTATTCATGGCATTTCACAAGAAGTAAAGACATTTAGAATAACGTGTCTGCCATTTCCCACTATGAAGAAGTAAACATATACTTAGATGCAATGGAAAAACTGTTTCCCACAAACTACGAGCTCAGACAGCAGAACCCCAGCAAAGTCAGACTCTGGCTGATTAGAGCCAAGATGTCCAGAGCCAGAGCCAAGTTGCTCTGATTCGACCCCACAGGCAGAACCAAAAGCATTAACATCTGGCCCAGCCACTGCAGACTCAGCGTGCCTCACATCATGAGCCAAAAAAACCAACAGGACAACTCTGTGCCCAATCAAACAGTGAACTGGAAAGAATTCACTTACAGAGACAGGAAAGAATTCAGATTGCTCCTCATGCTGGAGTTGCGGGCTCTTGTGAACTTGTTTAGTTGATTTTTGTTAAAACTAAGAATCATCTAAAATCTCAACAAAGTCACATAAATGAAAATTTTAATAAAGCTCTTTCCGTGACGCATTTCTCAAACACACACATTCTCCACAAACTGCGACCTCACCTGGTGTAATTGGTCTGCTGAGCCGTTGTCCATCCGAAACTCAGAGACAGGAACAAGGAGAGACCCCAGATGCAGCCCACATGCATCATGATGTAGCATGCACACAAAGCAAAGCAGACTGTTGGAGAAAGTGGTAGCAGGAGGCAAGTGGTGTAAGACAGAGGGGAGGACGAGGAGGAGGCCGCTCGCTCAGGATGGGCGGAGAGAATGAATGAGTGGGGAAGAATCGAGAGAGTTGGAGAATGGATAAAGAGACGGACAGAGGTGCTGAAAGGACAACAGCGGCTACAAAGAGGGGGATGGTGTGAGTGAGGAGGGAGGAGAAGGCTTTAATTAAAGCCAGATGTTGCTCCATAATATCCCTGGTTTCAATATAACAGAGAGGGCATCTAGGAAAGATGGGCAGAAGGGAGTTGTGTCAGAAGCTGTGGCTGAGGCTTTGTGGACATTCAGAAAGGAATGTGTCTTTTTACAGCAGATGTTTCTGGTTCTTCACATGGTTGAAACTTAAGAAGAAGCTTAAAACTGGGTTTGGATGGCCATTAACAATATCAACGTCCATCCGGAGTGTCTGGCTGATCATTAAGCAGAGTGCACAGGTGGGGCCAGAGCCCGAGGCTCTACAGCTGTAGCACTCAACTCGTAAGGCCATTAATCTTTACATTCCACAACAACCTGTGAGACCTTTAATTTACTAAACAGAATCGTTTCCTAATACTATGTGACACAATACATACAGGATCCAAAAGGAGCTCCAATGGGACCAAGAAAAAGAAGTGTCATAAAACTAATGACGTCTTTCATCTTACCGTATTTCCCCAAGCCCCAGGGCCTCCTTCGGCTCCCTAATATCTGAGCCAGAGAGCATCTATTGCCCCCACAACCCATCAAGGCAAGAACAACACTCTAAATGGGGGAGTGTTCTTTCTCTGTTAAGAATAACAGATGAGCCAACCCTCTGGCCTACATAACTGAGGCCTGTGGAGGGGGTACTGTTTCAATAATGCTTTTACGGACTGCGGAGCTGCAACACCTTGATCAAAGTCTGGAGCAAGCAGGGTGGACAGCTCATAAAAACACAAAGCAAAGCGTTTCCACAGAGAGACCGTGTCTGCAGTTACATGTGGCAGTTACAGTCTGCTTGACATAGTTTTGGTGCTCATAGTGAGATGGAGAAATTAGCATTCCCTGGTCCTGCTGTGCTGTGTTTGTGTTAACCCAAAGTCCTGATAAGAGGCAGCAGAAGCAGGAATGCAACGACGTGCAGAGTCTGCTGGGGTGTAGACAGCGTCTGAGTAAGCACAACTGTGCAGCCACTGACATTATGTGTGGGAGTAACAGTGACCTTTCCACTTAGCAGGAATCCAAGCCAAGGGTGTAGGTTTCTGCAATAACTGCTGACAAATCCTTCGAGTTGGACGTGCATTCCTTTTGGAGAGTCAAAAGGGAATAGCAATGGGGGAGCAGATGACTGTTGTCAAGGGGTAGACAGAGAGTAAGGAGAGGAGGGGCTGGAGAAATCAGAAAAATGGAAAATTAAGTTAAAACGATCTGACAGACAGATAAAGTGAGAAGTTGTATATGAATGCACCCTGGAGTTAGGTCATGATCATGCCTCCCAGAGCCAACAGATGACTGTATTATTACTCTACACATTCCCTCTGCAAATCACCCGTTATTATGTCCAAGATAATCTCTTTTTAAACACTGTTTAATGTGACACTGCAAAGGAGTGGAAAACAGCATGCGTGCTGTTGTGTAAGTCCATCTGAGAAGGTGACGGACCGAAAAAGATGATTCCATAACAATCGTAGACCCATCTGTTCTCTGTAATTGTGGCTCCTCTCAAATACACTCTCCCCAGCTTAAAAAAAGATCAGTCTTCCAATTATGCAGTGCAGTACAGTTGGCCAAATTTCATGTGACCTCAGCAATAAATAGAAACACAAACACAGAGATAAAGATTTGTCTGTTAAAAGCTGAAAGAATAACATTAGTGATCAGTTTCTCACAACATCTGAGTTGCCTCAAAGAGCTCATCTGCTTCTCTGAGATTTAAAGAAGCATGCCAATACAGCATAATAGCTTTTTCCTGGATACCCTTCACTCCATGAGAAAATGTGATATTGTGCAATCAGTGTATGGATAACATGCTAAAAAGCTCACAGCACCTCATTTGGCATTAACCGGATGTTAAAGTGAAATATTATAATAAGGACCACACTGAGGACACGTGTTTATCTAACAACAGTTAAAATTAAGCATATAATAGTACCACATTTAATGCTGGTAGCCTTCCTTCACTTCTCATGGCAACTGCTCAGGAGACGCATCATCACTCGCCAGTAGCCTAAGTCCAAGGATTGTAATGACAAGATCAGAGCTAGAAAAGGAAATTCCTTTTACAGTGGAAACAGCAAAAGACATATGCTGTGTATTTTCAAAAAGTAAAAGTAGCCATCACAGGAAATTTCAGATATCCTCATACTCATGCATAACTTTGTTAGATGGATCAGTAATTGACCAGAAGCAGGAATTGTTATTGCACTAATGTAGGCTACTTTTGCTACATCAAATACACAAAACTCTCAGTCCACTCCACTTACTGTATATACTAGGCCTAGTCCTACTCTTCATCCTATGAGGTAGTGTAGCTATAATACTAACAGATCTAATAGCTGAAATAGAAGAAACGTCTTTTTAACAGAGTAATTTGATCCACATATCAAGAATACACTGTTCAGTGATGTTATGCAACTTGTAGACGTTATGTGATATTTATATTTGTGATTAATTAGCTGACATCTTTAACTCTGAATATGGACAGACGTTTTTTGTGTCGTGGGTCCTGGAGCTCAGTGTCGTCAGGGTGACACCTGGTGGTAAAAACGTCAATCTACAGGCTGGGTGGCTGTGATAGGTGGGTTCAGTTACGGTATTTCACCGTGTTCAGTTCCTGTGACTATGAGGCAATTTACACAGCGTTTATGACGCTTACGCCTTTTAATTACGAATTGCATATAAGGCGCAAGAACAGCAGGAAATGGCAGTTTTCAGGTATTGGATCAAATCTATGGCGCTTATGAATTTCAAAATAAAAGTCGCCGGAAGCGACTTTTACAAAACCTTTAGTTACCTACTAATCTATCTACAGCTTTTCCCACTGCTACTGAACGACTCTACCACTACCATTAGTTTACTAGTGATAGACTAGCTTGTTATACAGTGCTGTGCAAATCCTGCATTCACACGTTGATGACAGATCATTCAAAATAAGGCAATGTGAATGCTTATAGATTTCAGTGAAAATGTGACTCAAGTTTCACTGTTACCGTGACTTCTAACATATTCTCTCTAAGAGAGGGGATTATAGTTTTTACAGCAAATGGATGCACATACAATTTAAAAACAACTTATGTGGTGTATGTGTGTGTGGCAGGATGTGTAGCTAGAAACGCGACTGTCTGAAGTGATCGTGGACTAATGCAGAAATGTGCACTTTTATGGCTCCAGGTCTCCATGTATTTTTTAAATATTTGAAACATACTTACATGTAATTGAGATAAATTAACTTACTTATTATTTTTGTATAGATAATGAATGCATGCTTATTCATACAGGTCAGGTAAGATCCCAGGACTACAGTCAAGTTGCATCTGCCCATATAGTTGCACACCCACAAAACACATGAAGCACACACACAAAAGTACAAGTTGTCATAGGTACTGTTTTTCCAATATACATATATTTCATGATGTTCATCAATATAATAAGACATTGATAGATTTACACTACAATTATTTTATGTACTTTAGTTTTTCATTCAGTCTCCTCTCCTTTACGTCGAGTCAACCTTGCTTAGTTTCTAATCCCATACCAAATGACAGCACAATAAATCTATCAATAAATAAAAGCAAAGGAAAAGAAAAAGATCAAATAAAACTGAGCACATTGCCCATGATCCTCCAGTCCTGTCCCTCCTGTAAGGCCTGATGGCCAGGGGCAATATGGGCCTTCATCCCAGAAACCCCAGTCCCAAAGAGAAATCAAAATCTTTCCTCAAAAATAAACAGATTTAAACAAAAAATATATCTTGTAGATACAAACCGCAATCTGATGTAAACTGTAGAATCATTCTGAGCATTCTGGACAATTGAAGGTAAAAATACTTTTTTCCCCATTAACTTCCCATTTTGTTTACCTTTACCCATTAGTGTTTACACACAAACAATTCAGTGACATCTGGAGTTATTAATAAATTGATGCAAAAGAAAAACACAATATTTGCTTTAAAAATAAAACATGTTAACATATATTAAGTAGAATATTGTATGTTTATAGCCATCCAGTGAAAATTCAGAGACTCAGATTCCCTCCTATCGCTGTACTTATCCCATTTGGGGGTGACGGTAAATGTTGTGGACCATTCCCCGCTCTGTACATATTACATGGTGCTTTGTTGAAGGAATGGATCTTCTGTTGGTCTCTTTCTTTCTGCTGGTTTGAATTACAAGTTCACCAGTTATATTTCAAACCTGGAGGCGGGACACTTCTCCTCATGTTGGTAACTTGCAGTTTGGATCATCCCCAAATGACTTGAACACAGCGTTAAGTTGAGATCACTGAACAATTCTTGAGGTTGACATAAAACTATATTCTCCACTGAATCATGTTCCCATCCCACCAAAATGAAGGAATCACAACAGAAAAAAGTGCCACGGTGTTAAAATATATGCACACTTCTTGTCATACAGACAATAAAGCAACAGAAAAAGACAGCACTCACTTCATTTTCACCATTGTGACCAAATTGGTTGAGCACTCACAACAGTTGGATTTATGGATAACACGGAAGTCCTACCCCAATCAGTAGTGTTATTAAAAGGACCACATTTGTAAGCGTGTAATTTGTGATTTGCTATTGCCAAAATCCCAATTATACAGTTTGCTAATGTATTTTTTGTCCTCATATATATTTTGGTAAATTACAAGTACCTTAAACCTGAGGATATAGGACCCCCTACCCCCAAAACACCCCCATATTACAACACCAAACAATGCAGATTTTTTGTAACATTTTTCTTGCTTTATGTCTTATAGCTATAGTTAGTTTTTACGTCTTTTCATTTTAGAACTTGGCAGCACTATGGAGACACAGAAAAAATAAGAGTTGTGCTATTATTAGTTATAGGATTGTGTGTCTAAAAACTTGTTACAGATTAGAGAAGCTCTTCAGACCCGGATACACATGGTGGGGGAGACTGTACTTGAGATCTGAAGCATGCGGTCCTTGTGTTTTGGTTTAACTTGCATATGTTAGAATGGCACACTCACAAGCCAAACTGACACACCGTGTAAATGGTGTGTAATAGTTAAAAGGTCTCGTAACCGTAGATAAATAGGATATAGCTATTTAAAACAGACTGGGATAGTTTGGATAACCTGTTTCTCTCCACTTGTTTTTGATGGCAACAGGCAGCGTAAGCGTGGAAATCTGGTCTTTGGTAATCTTCTGCAGTTTACTTTTGCTCTGTTTGGAGGGAAACTAGTAGGGGAAGCAGGGGGAGTGGGTTTGCTAAGGTTGGGGTCCTTTCTCATAGAACCGGCCGGTAGATCTGTAACCTCTCTGCTTGTGTACTTCAGTGGTCAAGGAAACAACGTGCCCTCGCTCTGAGATTTAAGCGGCCTAATCTGTTAGGATAAACTGGGGATATTCCCAAGACAGAGCTATTCTAACACACACACACACACACACACACACACACACACAGATGCACCTGCACACATGCACACACACACACAAACACACACTGTAAGATTCTGAATCAGTGAGATGAGCAAAGGGGGGCAGGTTGGTCTCAGCTGGTGGGGAAGATAAAAAGTCATGTTGAAAAGAGACAAGGCTACTAAGGCTTTACACACACTTGTTTTGAAGTATTGTAGGTGGGTCATGGTCTCTCTATATCTTCCCAGCGACTATAGCCTACTGTAAGATCTGAAAGCTAAATTTACACATTTTAGGATTGTAATTAGAGGCAGTAATGCATGGGTTGCTTCCTGTTAAGCATTTATTGCAGGCCTGCACACTGTAAAATCTTCAGATTCACAAGACAGAGATTTGATTGAATAACTGATCTCCAACAATTTCAGAGTTTAGATTTAACATGACCGCAAGTAAAACTCCTATAATTGAAGATAAAACGGTTTCAAATCCTCAAAAATGCCATTCGCCGTTTTAAGGGATTTTAGGTTAGATTTGTAGAAGGCCTTAGTTTGACAGAGCATTAAAAAAACAAGTGTATCATGTTGCCCTGCTCTCCTGCTCATAAAGTAGCCAAAAGGGTTTGTATGCACAGGAGTAGATGCCAAAAAATGTTGAAAGAATTGTTGAAGACCAAACCAGCGAGGGCACCAATGAAAGAAATAACAACAGAAGCCTCTCCCTTGTTGCTTGGCAGTGTATAACGCACGGAGCTGAATTACAAAAAACACGCCAGACAGAGGTAAAGAGGAGCTCACTGCTGTTGGCAGCAAATGGTACTGATTGCACACTTCCTCTTTACCTGTCTGTTTCACACAAAAATATACTATAATAAAAAATAGAATCTATTATATTTAAAAAAGAAAAAAGGCCTTAACTATAGGGAGAAACACTGAGACAGAACCACTGCGCTAGCAAAACACTCTTCAAAGGAGTGCTTCTGGTTTTTGAATAACTGCTTCTCACGTTTCTTGTCACTAACCATTGACTGTACATTTCTGAGCCTACCCCCAAAGTTGCTGAAACTTAAACTCAACTGTAAATTTTACATTTTCCTCTTTAGCCTCTGTCTCTGTTCCTGGATTTGCGAATAAGGCTGAGTTGTCTCTTTTCTAATGTGCTCTTCATGTGGAGAGGTTTTGCTGCACGAGGATCTTATTGGCCAGGCTATTGACCAGCCAGACAGCGCCATCAAAAACAAGGTTCTTTGTGCATTTTAAACAGATTCCTTTTCCGCAGCCAGCCACTCCCCCTACACAAACTAAATATGTGAGGGTGTGTTTGACTGGAAATATTCTACAGTAACTAATAGAAGTGACTGGAGACTAAGGCTTTTCAGTGTCCATGTAGGCAATGGGCCGGTGAGAATTAGCTTTTGCTTTATGGAAATTTCTCAAATGTCAAATTACACAACGGCCCCATTTTATCCACTGGTATTAGAATTTTTTTTTGCAAGCCCATATCCACAATTTGACATTGATGACATCTCCACAGTATACTGTAAGTGTAATGTTAAGATAACATCATCAATATTAACAAAGAAAATAATTTGGACAGATTGAAAGTCTAATCATGTCTATCCAAAATTTACCCTTACAGCTATTAACTATAACTATTTTCTGCTATGGTTTGTATGACCGACGTTTTCGACACGTTTCATTGCGTGTGTATATATATTTTTAAAAGATACTTACACTTACATGTGCTACAGTAAGACCATTTGTACTACACTGCAATGAAGGAATGTTTTCGAAATAAGACACTACGTAATATTTAAATAAAATAGAAACATCTACAGACATTGGTCCAACTGTACTATGGCAGTATTAAACTTATCAGAAGAAATTGAGGTGTTCAAGCATGCTGAGCGACAGAAGAGGGTTGGGGCATTAAAGACACTACAGGACAGAAATGGAGAAAGAGAAATTACATTCAGAGAATGTGAGGATCAGATGGAAAGGACTGGGACTGATGATCAGTTTAACAATTCATGCATTATTTGTATGTTTGATCAATGTCAGTGAGCAATGACTCTCTCAGAAAGCCAGCAAATAAGCTAAGACCTGATGGCATCAAGTTATAGAAATGTGGAGCTGGAGCTCAAATTTTTGTAACTTGATGATTTTTGACTTTTAGTACAAGTTTTAGTTCTCCGACTTATTTTGGACTGTCTTAGTGGACAAGTAACACAGATGGACTTGAAAAATCAATTGGTATTTCCCCAGTTAAATGGAGACCGACTCCACTGTGCAAAAATACACCAAAAAGAGGGAGTACGCAGGGACTGATGATGATAACATGCAAGATACACACTTTGAGTAATAGGCAGTACTGCTGAAGCATACGTAAAATTAATACAAAAATTAAAAAATACAAAATGCACACACACACGCACACACACCTACAAAACAGTATATATCAGAATAAAACTCTACAAAGAACTATATATATCAGTTATGTAACAATTATCGCCAATTGTTGTTTCCTTTTCTGTTGTTGCATCGTCACAAGTGTTTGGTTCTCAGTATGGCAGGTTAGAAAAGCCAAGAGTACCCAGAAAGGAGACAGGGCCACACACTCACAGGACAAATATTGACAAGGGTCCAGAGGCGAGGTGGTGGAAGTGGGGGAGCCATGGGGCCCTGATGGGTTTAGGGGTGTTATATCGAGGCTAATTGGGGGATATATATAATAAATTATTTTCTCATGGTTAATTTTGTAATCAATTTGAGGGGTTTTTTCTGTAGCAAGGAAGTTGGGATTAGACTGGGGTAGGAGCAACTCTCCTTAGGTGCTGAAGTACACTGTAGAAAGACAGAAAGGAAAAAGAACGGTGACGTCTCATTCATCACGTTTAAAAGTAATGCTTCAAACCAATATTTGCCAACAACTTTCTATTTCTATTCTATTTGTGTTAGTAAATTGAGTATAATTGTGTAAAATGTTGTATGTGCATGCCTTATATTATACAGTATATATGTGAAGAATATGTGGTATACATTTTTTCGCAATTGATTACTTTCATTGTTTAAAACAGTTAAGAGGATTCTTACCAATAATGACGATGAGGACAATCACGCATATCACTCCCAGGATAATCATCATCTGTGATAGTGGATTTTCAGAAAAAGTCATTAGTAAAATTTTACCATACTTACAGTAAAAAAGTAAAACAAAAAACACAAAACAAAGACAATCTTAGACTAATAAAGTTCATGTAGCCCAGGCAAATTCTTCACCTTCAATATTTTTTAAACATTGCTGCACAGCATGAATGCCATGATAGCGATATGCCATTGTGTAATGTGACAGTACCGAAAACAACCAATGACAGTGATATTGGTGTCCCGGAAAAATTATGTTTGTGAGCAAAACCTATAGCAGATATCAACAGTTGTGATTAGCCACATGTCCCTCAAGGCACTCCGTTTTGTTTGTTTTTTCATTTGTCGGTAAACAGGCAGCCTTTCTACACAGATATTTGCTATTCAAGTAAGCGCCTCACCTTGGCGTTCTTCCACCAGTATTTATTCTTCAGTTTTGCAGCGCTGGTCTCAAACTGAGAGGCTCCAGCCTGCAGGGCATCAGCCCTATCGTCCAGTTCTGACAGCTTCTGATCACGCTCCAGAACCTTGTCCACGTTTACACGCATGATGTCCACCACCTGGGCAAAGACACACACAGCAATGTAGCAGAATGTGAGTGAGGGTCAGGCAGGATGGGGCCAAACTGTTAGTTATGGATTATGATAGAAAATTGTTTCACACTAAATCATGGTTTGAAGCATTACATTAATGACTAAAGTGAAACCCGTCCCTAACAATGTTTTTTTTTTTGTATAGTATGTGAGCTAGCAGAGAGGACTGAGTTAAAAGTAAGTGACCAATGAACGATCTGAGCCTGACAACGTGACTGGGTTTGCAGTGAGGTGTGTACCCACCTCGTCAACCTGTGCCTGTGTCTGCTGCAGACGACGGTTGCTGGTGAGGTTGGGAGGTTGATTTCCTCCCTCTGCTGCAGGGGCTCCGGCTGGGGCAGACCTAATGACAAAGAAATACAAATACTCGGTGGTTATATAAAGCATGGCCACCAAGAAAAAGTTTAGAATGCTGTGAAAACAAACAAACTTCATAACAGAAGCTTTCTATCTAATAAAAAATACAAAATGAGAGAATAAGAATGCAATTTAATGCTAATTAATTACAGGACAGTAAATTCAATGTGTAATTGTGTGTCCAATGTGCCTGTCTCCCTTAAAAGTTCATAAGAGACAATAAGAAAAATGGCTTTAACACACAAATGTTGAAATACAGATATAACATATACATTAATGGTCATTTTAAGATGTGCCTCTTGCCCCACTCCTGTTCTTTAATATTTTATATATGTGATGATATCTTATATTTTAGGAAGGGGGTAAACATGTTTAATTTGGGGAGATCACAAACATATTGTTTGGAGGACTCTTTTTTGTTTTCAACCCACTCAGTTGTTAATATATTTGCTCACACAGTGTGGATTTTTGCTGTGGACTGAACAGTGCTAAGAGCTATAACATAATGGCATTGTGATGGAGACACTACTGGCACTTTGCTGCGTATCAAAAGGATGGGAAAGTGGTCAGACTTTTACATGGATATTGAGAATAGAATCCAATCTAATTTGTGGCATTTGGAAGATTTACTGTGTCTCCCCCAAAAACGTCCATATGTTCAGCGCTGAGTCCAGTATCTTCTATCTAGTATCTGCTCTTTGCAACAGGAGAAACAAATACACCAGAATTTTTTTTTTTTTATTGAATTTATGAAGGTTTATTTAATATTTAAAAAGACCTGATAGATCAACAGAAACAAAATCACTTATGTTTCCTTTATTGGTTCAGTTGAATGCTAATACTGAGTGCCATCTATGTGGTACACAGCGAAAACTATAGACTAATTGTGTATCTTATGCAGGCAAATCATCAGTGATCCATGACTCATCAAAAACACAGCATCATGCTACAGCCGAGCCACAACCTATCTAAATAAGCAGAATTTGCAGAATTTCCAAATTTGTCATATTTGCCAAATATAGAGATTAATCAAGTACACATGCAGCCATAACAAGGACTAATTCAAGTTCCAGAATAAAACAAAATTAACTGGAGATATTATTTGAAATATAGTCTAGGACTAGGCTGGATCCTTGTGCTGAAAACAGTCCCAGTATGTTTAGGAAGGGCCACCAGTGGAATTTTATGTCTGGAAGATCTCCTTTATCTTTCAATAACTTAATTTTTTAATGAATGTACTAATGCACCTCAGAAGAATAATGATGTAAGTGCATTTCAAGGAAGCATTTTCCTTTGTAATGGTAAAAAAGTACAGCCTCAGCCATCAGAGAATTGGGAGAAAAACGCATTTCTGTGTGCAACCGCATTTTCTGTGCTACTGCACATGACTTTTTGTGATTTCCACAAGGTAAATCAGGGGGAAGTTGTCTCATTTGAAAGTACAGGCTCCACTAACGTGAAAATTAAACCCTGCATACCATCACTGAAATGCAGAATGGACAGCACGCCAATTAACACCACATAATGTATGCAAAAAAAAAGTACCATTTATTTAACCATAATAATAAAATGAATACAATCAAATAATTTTGAATAAGCTACTAATATCAATTCATCTTCAATAATATGTTCTTATTTCAATTAAAAAATCTCAGTTATTGCTATCTTTCAATCCAGATAAATCAATAAAATTAGAAAGTGAAATTATTTCTAAAATTAGGCTGTAATATCTTCTGTCAAATATACCTTAGTTGTACTAAGCTACACTACAAGTGTGAGACAAAACTCTGTATAAAGGTCACCTTTACACACATTGCTAATCCTCTAACAACAACAAATCCTTTTGAATAGTTGGCCTGATGGTGCTAGTGTTCCCTTTCAGCTGGCCCCAACAGAAACTGGCAATATTAAACACTCAAGGTTACTTGTGATGGTGAATTATTGTCATTTTGTCCTAAACGATATGTAGGAAACATATTGTTTTAGTTCTTGAGACTAGAGTGATTATCATACTATAATTACAGTATGTCTTAATATCAGTAACTGCCTAATATTAAACTGTATAACATCTATGTAATTACAGTATGCCTCTTTTCACTTGCCAGCAACGAGTATCACCACAAAGGTGTGTTGTGTGCTGAGGTTTCACGCTATCATCACCTCTAAACTGACACCTCAACCAACCAGGAGGAGTTGCTAGTGCACTCAACAAGATTTCTCACCAGCGTCCACATCCTGTGAATACTGCCTACTGTGTTCGATGGAGGGACAAACTGGAAGCTCCACATCCAATCTTCACTTTTAATTGAAAATTAATGATGAATCGGGTCTCTGTGTGCTCCCTTGATTGTGGCACATACATTTCTTGATTTAATTGTTGCACCCATCAGATATTGGTGGTGAATGTAACACAGTAAGCCTATGTCACTCATCTAAAAAAAAAAAAAAAGGCCATAAATTTCAGCCTTTGGACAAAATTTGTCTCTATCTGCTGATGAATTTGCGCATTTAACTCCTTCAGTTTTGCCCTATTTCCACAGTGGTATAAGGGTAAAACAAGGGAACAGAAATAACAGGAATTCATGTATCAATCAAACATCACAAAGAACTCTGAACCGAAGAAGGCCGCTAACCTAACATGCTTGGTCGGTGAGGCTTCACATTCCTCTCTCTACGGTCCACTGCTAATGTTAGATTTGCTATGAAAGCCAAATTCAACCCTCTTTCAAGGCAGAGCTTATACAAATAGTCTCGCCCTGAGAGGGTTTCTGTGACACTGAGTCTGTGCAAGCTTTTCATGGCTCCTTGATGAAAAGAGGTATCATTTAAACACTTATCTTACATCCTAGGTATCCTAAAAGTAGATAGATAGATAGATAGATAGACAGATAGATAGAATAGCATCACTTAATGTTGCATTTAAAGTAATTATTCAAAGAAATCATAATAAAGTGAATGGATTTCTGTTTGTTTGGTCACTGTGATGAAAAAGCAGGCTGTCTGACTTTGAGCACTGGAGAGCGACATTTCAGCACTGGACAGCGCCACAGCAGCCCAGAGCAGAGACGGTCTGATCCCAGCACCCTGTCCCATTCTGTTTGATCTCGCTGAACTGAAACGTAACCTGCACATGACGCTCACTTCTGTTATTTCTGGCCGTACACACAGACACGCCAGGCCTACATGATGTCTTGTAAAACAGGCCGTTTCGAGACGAGAACGAGGGGCCTGCAAATACAGCGAAAGCCTACCGCGCCGAGGGCGGGGAGGTACCTGGTGATTTTTAAGCACTTAGATGAACAATTCTAACGACATTTTTTGATAAATGTAAGTTATATCACACAGGGGGGTTGTCAACAAACGTGTTGCCACATTTAATGATATGTCGTGTGCTGGCACCAGCTTATTTCAACGTTTTAACTGCCTGCTTTGCAAAAACGGACAGACGCGCTTGGCACGGCTATCTTTCCATAGCCTACCGTTTAAATATTTGCTACACGCGCAGTCCAAAACAGAAAGGGGTTTGTCTACTGGTGGGAAGACATTTTACATGGTTGTTTGTGTCTGAGGACGCAAACAGCCTGAAATGTGGTGAGATATAGCTGTCCGCCCTCGCACGACAATCGACGACATCCAGTTGGAGGCTAGGCTATCCCCACCCCCCGCTGTAGGTTGCAAATATCACGTAAACTAGGCCTAAGCCTACTTCGGAGCTAATAATATCATCGTCTATAAGAAGGTCTGTAGAGTATTTGTCGAATAATGTCGAAGCTTCAAATGTTCAACATCGTGTCCTTGCTGTTTCTAGAATTAGCCCAGTCTGCACCTGTGGTTCAGCCACACACACACATAAAAAAGGAAGGCCTGGAAATGTTCAGTAAGGACAAAAAAGACTTTATTGTACACGATGCTTTCTGGATGTGGGTTTAATTATCCCGTGGGTAATCGCACAGAGTGTGTTCTTTTCAAACCAAACCAGTCCAAACTGGAAGGGGGAAAAAAGCGTGCGTGCTGGCTCCAGTGAAAAGCACCAGACGACTAAATGAAAGCGACACGCGATAAACATGGAGCTCGTTCACCGTCTAAACGCCAAAAAGAAAATGAGGCTAATTGTGTGTTTAATAACAGATAAACACGATGCCTCCGTCTGCTCCAAGGTTAGGCCGACGCGTTAGCCTCTCCATTTACAATGGGGTCATGTTATCCGAGAAAGAGAGAGCTGTAACAATTGAAATCAGCAGCAACATTTAGAAATGAAACACTGGCTAACGTGACACCAGTGGAATAACCTCAGTATTTGTTGGCAATGATCCACAACAGACCATTCAGACAGCACAAATCCCAAACAGTCTGCCAACATCAGTCGTGAGGACTACACTGAAATGCAATAATAAATCCGGATTTTTGTTTTTATTTTTTAAATAAATAAAGAGCTTTAAAACGATGGTGTACTTACATTTTCCTGGTACTAATGGATAGACAGCTGTGCTGAAATCCGGACTGTAAATGTTAGCGCGTGATAAGTGGCTGGCAGATGGATCTGGATTGCCTTCTGCGCTCCTCTCTACCCTCTGGCACCCTTTGGTTGGTTATTGTGGCGTTTCCCTGCCTATATAGCCCAGGAGGAAAACTGGCGTGGATCTGCCACTGAGATGTGTTCCCTCGCTACAAAACCCCGTTTTCCTCTTCCTATTTCTACAGTGATGCGGCACCTGCAGGCTATTGCCAGAGCCAGGCGCTGTCAGAGTCCGTGCAGTAATGAAGGTGTAATAAACAGCCGCCTGGATTAGGTGGACAAAGATGGCTCGGTGACGTCAATCGCGGCGAGTTTCATGTTGAAATGGTTGGCCGGAGACTTCAGACACACCGTTTAACGCCCAGGACAGCGCTGTTTTTATCTGTAGCTGGTATTGGGACTCAGTGCACGTTTCCTTTACAGGCATTACATGTCATGATCATGCTTGGCGTTATAGCTCCTGTAAAGGGATTATTTTGATTGCAAGTCTGTATGTCAACAAAATGGCGTTCCTCGAAAGGGGGTGTGGCGTGATTCGCAGTGGGTGTCTGGTTATCATTCATAGTAGGCTGTAAATGGACAGGGATGTAGTGGAGGGTAAACCCACCTGAAAGCAATTCAGCAAATCAAGGTTATTGGCTAGCATGAATCTGCAGGACACTCAATTAAGTGCTGTAAATTGTAAAATGTCTGACATGCTCGCAAGCTTGGCCCTTGGGGCTCCTTTCTGCTCTCTGAGGGGGGTGTAATAGAGTTGTATAAGCAAAGTAAAACAAAAAATACAAATTATTACAAAATAATGAAAGGACGATTAAGATTTCTCGACTAAGAAGATTTATCTTCACTGACTGTAGTTGAATTTATAAAAATGATAAGTGCATGATGACCCAAAGTAGTTTTAGCCTTCCTTCTTAAACAGTAGTGTAAGCCAACAAGGAAATGCATAAACATGCTAAAATGTCTCTTTCTTAATTTGTTAGTGTTAATTCAATTAAGTGTCCTTAGTTGACAGTCATCTTCAATCTACTATCTTCATAGACAATGCCAGACAGACATGAGAATAGGATCTGGGGTATATTGGGGAGCCTAAACAACCACTACACAAACGCATGGCTCAACACAGAAGGGCAACTCCTCAGGTCAAGACTCTGCAGTCTACTTACATCTGAAGGACAGAGGACACTCGTTTGAGGACCACCAGGTGCACATTTTAGACAGAGAAGATGGATGGTTTGAAAGAGGTGTCAAGGAAGCCATCTACACCAGGGTTGAGAAGCCGTCATTGAACAGGGGAGGGGGTCTACGCCACCACTTATCCCCCACTTACAATGCTGTCCTTTCATCACTTCCCAGGAAACTCAACAAACGTAACCTATTGGCCTCAGGTGAAGATACCAACGATGGTCGTTCAGTCTTGGCCACAGGTAGTCTTAACGACTGTAACGACTGTCGTCACAGCAACCAGGAACACTAACGAACCAGCGGTATCGATGACCCGGGCCAACGACCCCACTGACGTTAAATAGCTGAGTTTCCCTGCCAGTCAGTCAGAACTGAAGAAGTCCTTTGGATGAGGGACGAAACGTCTTCCAGTATCTTCTACCAAGTCCAGTTGCCCTTGATTTTAACCTTCGTTGGATAACTATGAACTGGATGACTGAGAATCTTCATAGACATGAGAATAGGATGATAACATTTTTAAGATGTAGAAGTTTTGAATGCCTGTACCACACTGTAAACCCAAAAAGAGCAGAAGCAGCCATCACCTTGTGAAGGACCTAATCAACAATCTGTACATCAATAGGCCTCAGTGGGTTTTAACTTTGGCCCCGTGTACTGCTAAAAATAAAGCTTCACTAACATGTCTGTAACAAGAATAAATACCATACAAACACAAAAGACTGTACGCAGTTTAGACAGGTTTTTGCCTGCACTTCAATCATGCTGATGTTGGGAAAGACACTTTATTGTGTATATTTGTTTTGTACGTGCAAAAGTTTACTGGTCACTAACACTCAAACATCCAGTTACATATTGAACCTGCTAAACCCAACTTGACCTCACATGACACATCAATTGGCTTTCTCTGCAGCATTAACCCCACGGGCTCAACTAAATTAACCAGTCTCATGTGAGATGTCTAAGTCTGTCTCACCAATGAACTCTACCTCAACCAAATACCTGTTAGATGTTTTTTCTAGGATAGTTTCTTCTTTCTTAACTTACAAAACATTTTCTGATGGGAGGCAGAAACATTGCATGTTGCATCCTTACCTTGATAGATAAGTAACATTAATATTAAAACTGAACAAAAACGTTGGAAGATAGACTGGTAATTTTTTTAACACCACATACAGGTGCTGGTCATATAATTAGAATATCATCAAAAAGTTGATTTATTTCAGTAATTCCATTCAAAAAGTGAAACTTGTATAATGCATACATTCATTCCACACAGACTGATATATTTCAAGTGTTCATTCCTTTTAATTTTGACGATTATAACTGACAACTAATGAAAACCCCAAAATCAGTATCTCAGAAAATTAGAATATTGTGAAAAGGTTCAATATTGAAGACACCTGGTGCCACACTCTAATGAGCTAATTAACTCAAAACACCTGCAAAGGCCTTTAAATGGTCTCTCAGTCTAGTTCTATAGGCTACACAATCATGGGGAAGACTGCTGACTTGACAGCTGTCCAAAAGACGACCATTGACACCTTGCACAAGGAGGGCAAGACACAAAAGGTCATTGCTAAAGAGGCTGGCTGTTCACAGAGCTCTGTGTCCAAGCACATTAATAGAGAGGCGAAGGGAAGGAAAAGATGTGGTAGAAAAAAGTGTACAAGCAATAGGGATAACCGCACCCTGGAGAGGATTGTGAAACAAAACCCATTCAAAAATGTAGGGGAGATTCACAAAGAGTGGACTGCAGCTGGAGTCAGTGCTTCAAGAACCACCAC
>NC_060172.1:27691078-27692279 GCF_021292245.1 Micropterus dolomieu
GCAACCTGGACTCTCATAACACCTGAGCAGTGCCACAGACTGATCGACTCCATGCCACGCCGCATTGCTGCAGTAATTCAGGCAAAAGGAGCCCCAACTAAGTATTGAGTGCTGTACATGCTCATACTTTTCATGTTCATACTTTTCAGTTGGCCAACATTTCTAAAAATCCTTTTTTTGTATTGGTCTTAAGTAATATTCTAATTTTCGGAGATACTGATTTTGGGATTTTCATTAGTTGTCAGTTTTAATCATCACAATTAAATGAAATAAACATTTGAAATATATTAGTCTGTGTGTAATGAATGAATATAATATCCAAGTTTCACTTTTTGAATGGAATTACTGAAATAAATCAACTTTTTGATATTCTAATTATATGACCAGCACCTGTATTTACTATAGTTTCTCTATACGGTTTGTTTTAATTTGTTAATATTGTCCTCAATTGCTGTTTGTTTTATCCACTATCACCTTGTTCAATCAAACATTTTTTGTTAGAATATATAACCCATATTATTGCAGATTTTCACTGCAACTGCAATTACCCTATAACAAGTGTTGTAGGGTAAATCATTTTGCGACAACAAATTGTCAACTGAATGCTGTATGTACAAGCTGTTTACAGTGAGGAAAATAAGTATTTGAACACCCTGCTATTTTGCAAGTTCTCCCACTTAGAAATCATGGAGGGGTCTGAAATTGTCATCGTAGGTGCATGTCCACTGTGAGAGACATAATCTAAAAAAAAAAATAAATCCAGAAATCACAATGTATGATTTTTTAACTATTTATTTGTATGATACAGCTGCAAATAAGTATTTGAACACCTGAGAGACACTCCTTGGTTATCCTGGCTGTGTGCTTCGGGTCATTGTCATGTTGGAAGACCCGGCCTCGACCCATCTTCAATGCTCTAACTAAGGGAAGGAGGTTGTTCCCCAAAATCTCGCAATACATGGCCCCGGTCATCCTCTCCTTAATACAGTGCAGTCGCCCTGTCCCATGTGCAGAAAAACACCCCCAAAGCATGATGCTACCACCCCCATGCTTCACAGTAGGGATGGTGTTCTTGGGATGGTACTCATCATTCTTCTTCCTCCAAACACGGTTAGTGGAATTATGACCAAAAAGTTCTATTTTGGTCTCATCTGACCACATGACTTTCTCCCATGACTCCTCTGGATCATCCAAATGGTCA
>NC_060172.1:27692379-27714205 GCF_021292245.1 Micropterus dolomieu
TTGTCTCTAGTGTCTTTGGACAGCTCTTTGGTCTTGGCCATGTTAGTAGTTGGATTCTTACTGATTGTATGGGGTGGACAGGTGTCTTTATGCAGCTAACGACCTCAAACAGGTGCATCTAATTTAGGATAATAAATGGAGTGGAGGTGGACATTTTGAAGGCAGACTAACAGGTCTTTGAGAGTCAGAATTCTAGCTGATAGACAGGTGTTCAAATACTTATTTGCAGCTGTATCATACAAATAAATAGTTAAAAAATCATACATTGTGATTTCTGGATTTTTTTTTTAGATTATGTCTCTCACAGTGGACATGCACCTACGATGACAATTTCAGACCCCTCCATGATTTCTAAGTGGGAGAACTTGCAAAATAGCAGGGTGTTCAAATACTTATTTTCCTCACTGTATATATTTCATGGTTCCAAAAAGGATGTAGGTTCATAGAGTTCTTGTAGTTCGTAGGGTGATGTTAAGTTAATGTATAGATATTTCTTGGAGCCCACATGGTGGTGCCATTGGACAGCTTGGTTTCATTGCAGCCCTAAAAGTAGGTGCAGAGGGAGCCTTCATGGTTGTGACCCTGAGAGTTTGTCTTGTCTTCAGTTGCTATCTGCAGAGCCCTAACCCTGTATACTCTAACCCTGTTGGAGTATACTGGCACCTTTAGAAGACATGAGTAAATTCAGCTGACCAGCATTTCTGGAGATGAAAATGGATGTTTTGTGATGTATTTTGTACTTACAGACACATAGGGCCGTACTTGTGAAATTATAACTTCATTCAAAGTAAATAATCTTTAATATTGCATTTCTGGCATCTTTAACTCATTCTTTTAAATGTATATTGAAATTCATATAAATTCAGTCATCATGCTTCTTTCATGAACTTAACAAAAAAGTGAAATGCTACTAAAATCAGATTCGGGAAGAATTATCACCACCTACTGCATGCCTTGTTGTTGCAGATGTTTGCAGTCAGCCCAAGGTTTGAACACACACTATGATGGTTTCACTTTCATTACTCTGTGTCATGTTGAATTTTGCTACTTATTCAACTTATTGCCTTATTTTGACATATTCTATTCAAAATGAATATTAAATATAGCACATTTATACAAATTTATTATTTCAGATTTACATATAGAACATACTGCTACATAGTTACATAGAACAAACTGCCAAATAATTACCCAAAACTATAAAACAGAATAAGTATCAAACTTTATATTTCAGTAAGGTCTCCTGGATTTGCTAATCACTGACACTGCCATGTGTTTTCCTGCCTTCTGTAGATCTGGTGGAAGGAATTATGGGCACTTAGGAGATTTCCTGCTGCCTTAATTTTCCTTTAGGGCTCCGGAGAACAGGTTTCCACATTAACACAGTCAAAGACACAGTTGCAACAGCGCTGGGAAATTTATTTTTTTGTTTAAAAGTGCCTTTACAGTACCCCATGAGGTATACAATTTTGATGAGATGAGACGTGAGGTTGTCAATGACTGACTGAAATATGTCGTGTAGAAGACATTATCATCATGTGGAGTTACACATACTACATGAACAGTTTCAGAATCTCAGTCACATGGCACAATCTAATACGAACCGAAAATAAAAACACAATGAATCCATAAATGATGTTTTACATGGTAAAATCCTGTCATTTAAAAGTAAGGATTTCATTCACAGTTGTGGTCCTATTTTGCATTTGCTCACGTTCCAACAATCACAAAAGGTGTGCGGCACCAAAACTGTCCCGAAGCCCCTCGAAAGCCTGAAGCACAAATGTCCAAACAAGCAAACAAAACATCCCTGGTGAGGTTCTCGACTTTCTAAAATAAACCTTTCTACATATTGCTTTTTTTTTTGGATGCATTTGTGCAAGAAAATGTCAGTGACAATTAACATTAACCAAAAGTAAACCCATACACACCTGGGACATCATTAACTTGTTTTGTGTAAGGATTGATATTGCACTGCTTTTCAACAAATAAAAGGTAGTACACTGGTGCCAGACACCGGTCAGTACACCCATGATACAGGGACCCACTGTGGGGTGGAGGTGGCGCGCTCCATGGCCTCCTCCACACCTTTCAACGTTTCATCCACGTCGTTATTGACAAGAACCACATCGAAGAAGTGTCTATATGTGGTCAAAATGGCGTCTGACTCTTTCTGGATCATCTGCAGGTTTTCCGTCTAGGAGACAAGACACATGAGGTTAGCAGATAGTTGTTGGCTGGAGGAGTTTGGTGTTTCAAAGAACTCGAATGCATGCAGAGATTTAGTACCTGGACAGCTGTGTCGGTCGGAGCGATGAACACCACGAGAGGTGCAAAGTCAGCAGTCCGTAAGACTTTCAAGGTCTGTATTAAAAAAATTAAAATAAAAGTAAAATTTCATTAGACTGATCAACTTGATGGACAGATTTTTGTACATGGATACAATTTACCAGGCGACTGTCAGCTACAAGGGTTATTTAACAGATTTTTCTTTCTAATTCTAATTAGACAAACAGATACCTTTGTTATTTTCTGCATGCAGTCTGTGCTATTCAGTATATCAGCAATTGTACAATTTACCTCAATCTATCTATTCCTTTCGTGCTTTGTCTCCAGAACAGCCTGTGAATGCTCACCTGTGGTTCCACATCCAGGAGAGCGATTTTGCCTTGCTCGTGGATCTTCTGGATGGTCTCAATTTTGGTACCAAACATGTTTCCCTGGAAGCTGCCGTACTCCAGTAGCTCATTTCCGGAGATGCACTTGGTCATGGCGTCATTGGAGATGAAATAATATTCCTGTCCATTCTCCTCATCTTTACGCTGGGGCCTGGTGGTGTCTGTGTAGATGGTGAAAGACTTAGCCAAAGGGCAATTCGGCAAACTTAGCTGTTGAAAGACAAGAACAAAGAGCCTGTGGATCTACTTACGTGGTGCAGGGTAGGAAAATTTCTCAGGGTATTTGGTCAAAAGTGCATTTTTGATATGGCTCCTCCCTACGCCGGGTGCACCTAAACAGAGGAGACATTTTATTCAAACATTAACATTCTGGACTTCTGTACATTTGATTTGAAGATCTGTAGCAATTGCACTAAAATAAATTTGCTTTGAGATATATGAGATTTATGATGTGAGAACAGAGCTCCAGCAGTTCTCCACTTTTTCTGAGAATATGTGGATCAGTATGGATGATCAGAAATGTTTTATTATACCTTTAAGAATTTAATACCATGGATAAACAATGTAACTGAGCTAGGGCGCTTACCAATAAGCACCAGCGTTTTCCTTTTGAAAGCAGGGAGCTGAACAACCTCCTCATAAGAAATCACATCCAGCTGGTCAAAAACTGCAAAAGAAGGGATTTTGTTTTAGACAAACTCACACTACTGTCCAACTGAGACGCAGCAAACATCCAGTGGTACACTCACTAGAGCTGTGTTTCGCCAGGTACTTGTCTTTGCACTTCTTTTTCTTCCCAAACGGGCTGCAGGACTGACTGCCCGCTCTGGCCTTGCTTTTACTTGCCACCCTCCTGCAGTGGGGAAAGAGCTTCAGGTTAAGCCAGGAACATTTTTTGCTCTGCTCTGTGGTCTAGGCTGATGTGTGACTTCATACTGCGGGATTCCTCATCAGATAGTATGACAGAGCAGTTTACCATTCTTGGAGCTCTGGGGAGGGTATCAGTCCAGCGAAGTCAGCAACACTGGTATCAACTCTGCCTTGCCACCAGTGCGGATCCTGCTTGTTGATGATCTGAATGATGTCACCGGTTTGAAACTTCAGACCTGCCTCTTTGCATGGGATGAGGTCATCCTTGGTGGGGTCATAGTCAAACTGGGCCCTCATGTACATCTGTAGATTAGGAGCATATGTGGTGTATTCACTTTTTTGGGGAGGAAAGGAGCTCATAAACATTTGCAGTACCGGTATGTACAGTATTCGGTGTGCCTGGACATTACTGATAACCTGTAGAACTTACCAGTGTGTTGGTATGTTATCCTCAGCTCTACTGTGATTGGTCTCATATGTATTTTTCTGTGTAACAGTGCATCAGAAGCTATTGAGCTCGCTGACAATTGCAGCGAACAATACATACCCATGTTGTAGTGAGAGCTTAACATCTAAGAATCCGCAAATGTCAAACGTCATAGACCTACAGAACCTGTACATACGGCTAAATCGCATGCTCAAGAATAAATATTCGTGTTTGGATTCTGCAAAGGTTCCTTGGGAAATTCACCCTTAAAGGAGTATTTACAAGTTCCTGATATGATCTCAGACAGCTCAATTCATACTGTGTTAATTTAACATTTTCTCCCAGTCCAGGCGTGAGGTCCAACTTATTAAATCATCCATTCACATCCTGCTGCTCAAACAGGAAACATATAGGCGTAAGTACGCTAAATTTCAAACCAAACGGGGTTGACTTCAGTTAGTTCAGATCACCACAGGCCAAAGACATCCAATAGATCAGCTGCAGAAAACAGACTTTGTTTATACTCCAGATTAGAATCCTAACTCTTCCTGGGATTTATTTTTGAGAGAGATCAGTTTACAAATAAAGCTCGACTAAACTGTGAAAGATCGCGGCAGGAACACATAAATTCTCCTCATGGTAAATGACTACTATTGTTAGTAGAGGTTATCAACATTTGTGGTTTCCCCAAGTGGTACTCCAGTGGTAGTTGTACACAAAGACTAGCAGGTTTACTGGAGTGGGCTGGGTCACCAAAAATGAGGTTCTCAAATGAAGAGCATGTTAACTAAGCCTACATATTAATGGACTACAAGCTTTTAAGTTGACTGCCATCACTGACCACAGCCAAAACGGTGGTCTTAAATTAAACCTCTTTTAAATGGCACTGTATCATCGTAATGTGCCATAAACTTTTGTTACTTTGTTAAATCAATAGCAACTGACAAGCCAGCAGCCATTTTTCTGCCATAGGAGGCCCATGACTGGCTGCTGAGGAAAATGTGATGTGTTGTGGCCAGCAGATGGCAGAATGAAACACACTACCAAAAGTGTTTCAAGTCAAACTAGCGAAACTAATGTGAGTGATCTTGAGTTCATTAAATTTAAACTAATATTATAGTCACCTGGGTTGTTCATTGACTAACAGAAGATTCACCTAATAAACAACAAAATCATTTTTAAAAGTAAGTTGTAGAGGGAAATACTGAAAGAAAATGTAACCAAACCCATGTTTGTAGATTGTGCCACTAGAGATTACCATTGGATCTGAATGTAAAGCAAATTTACACATAATTTACTCATGTGAATTTAAAAGGAGTTTGGAGTGAACAAACATGAAACACAAAAACCACCCGCAACAAAAGCAATAGGCCTGACAAGACCAAAGCTAAGTGCACATTCCTCTAGTCATGTTATTACCTCACAGGCTCGAGATCGGCCCTGCAGGCTGGGAATGATCTTCATTGTGACTACTCCATTGGTTTCTTTCTGTATGTAAAGAGGACATTGGGTTTTTTTTTTTTTAGTTGTGCTGAAATGATATGATGAGGTTTGCATTCACTTTAGAGGCAAATGTTAGAAGGTATCAACTTACCAGGATCTTTTGTAGCTGATCTACAGATTGGTTTGTCACGCTTTTCCCATTGATTTCTGCTATTTCGTCGCCTTCATGTAAGGATCCTGGAAGTGAAGAAGAAACCAGGAGAAGAGTAGTAACTCTTGTTCTTCTGTGTTCCAGCTCAGTTTCGGTGTCACAGTTATTACGGTCCTAAAATGTGGTAGCAGCTACTGGCGTAATATGTATTCTTCTGAGAGATAAGCTAAACCCATGAAAAGCCTTAAACACTGAGAACTCTGTCAATGACAAATATGTTTGAAATATTCTAACTTTAATAGTTCAAGTCTAATTTTACAGCTCATCGTGCATATGGCCGGAGAGATATAGTATGTACATGATCTGTTGTACCAACTGAAATACATGCCAGACATTTTGCTGATGCTCTTATCCTGTGGGCACTGATCAGGACATGAGGTAGCCCTCCTTCAGTACACACAGACAGCTAATGCTAAGACAGATTTGACTGGGACAAACTATTGAGCTTCTGTGTAGAAAACTTTCTTTCCAACACACGCCAGGTCAGCCAGCACACTCCCCACTAACCCTCAAATCAATGTGTGATAAATTACCTTGTCTGTGGATCATGCCCCCGTGCAATATTCTGGCCACAGTGCATCTTTGTTTGTCGTTCAGCTTCAGAGTGACCCCCTATGGACAAAGACCACAGTCGATGAGGATGAATCAGCAACACAAATATAAAAATATAAAAACTGTTTGTGTGCGTGTGCGTGTGTGTGTAGAAACAGATGGTATACCATTGGCTCTGAAGGATTCTTTTCAAATGCTACTTCTTTCATCTTGGTCACTTCTGTTCCATTCATGTGTCCAGCACTACCATTGGCGTAAACCTCAGCCCCCTGATTCTCATAGATCTGCATAGCCACCTGTTAGAATGAAAAATAAAATAAAACAAAAGAAATAACACTTGATGTTTTATCTCACACAAGATGAAATCAACTTCGCTCATAATGAAGTTTAAACCTTGCTTTATGTGATTAGTTTAATGTATTGTTCTGAAGATGTGCAGTGAGTTCTGGACCAATCTGGACAGATCTTTATCACCCAATAAGTGAGGTGAAAGCCTTTCGCCAACGTGTGCCAACAGCTACGTTTCATTTGCAGTTTCAACATATGTTCCGTGGTTGAAAATTAACCCAGTGTTATAACACCTCATTAACCACATCCATCGATCAGGTTCACCAGGTTCCCGTGGCCATGGATACCACCAGTCTCATCAGGTGATAAGGAACATAAATGTAAGGAAGCTAAATCTTCTAGTCTAGTGTTTGAATCCCTATCCCCAGATCATGTCCATGCTACTTCCATAATGTCAACTTAGATGGTTCAAGTCACTGTCAGAAAAGGAGATCCACATATTTTTAAAGCTAAAGATCTCCTATAATGAATAGAGACACTGCAATTATTGGGGACTTTCAATAAATGTATTAGGTACAAGATAAGCTACACTATGGAGGAGTAATTCTGTGGACAGCACGCATATAATAGAACAATGAATGCACAATATCACAAGGTATATAAATTGGTCACTAAACTGACATCAGAGACACGATTACGTCAGCAGAAACCTTCTGCATGAAAATGACACATCAGCACTGCTTCAGCAAAAATCTTTTTATCTGTCTTACAACATCAGCACTACAATAAACCAATAAATATCATTATCGCCCACCTCCTCCTCCTCGTCCTCTATAACCTCAGCCCTAAAATACTGTAGAACAGCATTTTGGTGTGTAACGCAGGCAGAAATTTACACTGTATGTTTCTCTTAGCAGTTTCATGTGTGCCCTCTTAATTAAAAAGATTTGTTCTTAAGATTATTATCTTTAACATGTGCATGTCTGCGTTCATGTTATTTTTGAAACTTGTAGTAAACCATGCTCAGTAAAATGATTTCAAGACATCGGTGGTTGTCTGGGTGAGGCCAGAAGAAGAAGAAGAAGTAACACAAACTGAGACTGTGAGTTAGGAAACAACTGAATGCAGGAGTCAGTCAGAAAGTCAGCTGTTTTTCTGTGCAACATGATAGTTATTTACCAGTCTTATGCTCTTAGATGTCAGGATTGTACTATGCCAGGAGAGAGTATATGGATGGTTTCCCATGGTAAACAGATGGAATTACATCCTCTGAGGAGTCTGTGCGGCAATCTTGCTACAGATAAAATCACCACACACTGATTTCTTTCTGAAATCCAAAGCTGTCCTACTTGTTCCTTCTATTCCACATTCCCAGGGAATTAATTTTGTGAATCCGTCAGCTTGTGATCTTATGACTAGTATAAATAAACTTGATGGAAATGCATAAAAGCACCAGATATTGTACAAGCTGGGTGATCATATAATGACATTTATTGTTTTTTCCAATTTAAGGAAACTTTTATGTGGGCCCATTACAGGCAGGAGTAACTGTTACACCTCTATTCACAAATACCAAGCAGTTCTCCTCAAGGCACGTAGCCGGAGACTTCCTCTAAACAAAGTGCTGACCCTTGGGACTGAGCAGGGAGGAAACTGACACGGGTTGTGATAATGCGCTTTAACACAAAACAGCTGGAGCTCTCTGAGGAACACTGACAGATGTTTGACATACAGAACGTTAACAGAGGGAGTGTGCCTTACCACTAAATGCTCAAACATTTGCGCGCTTAGCTTTGGATTAGTGCTAAACGCCAATTTTAATGAAATGTGTCTCATCATGATTTCAACAGTGAACCCTGCCAGCTTTTATCCCTAAAAAGAAATACACACATGTCTACATGACTTAAAGGTTTGTGGTTTGTTGCAGTGTGTTCCAGTCACTCTTAACAGTCAACACGTGTTAATGTAACTGGGGTCATGAAGCCCCAGAAAGCTTGAATGCCAGTTTTGGGTGTGGAAATGCAACAGGATAAACAAGCAGCCAGGTGGAAAGCAAAAGGCATTGAGTGAGAGTGCATCCTGTTCTGGACATTTGCTCATCTCATTTTAAGGTGGGTGTGGCTTTATCTGGAATAGATCAGTGTGATAGATGCTTCTCAGAAAGTCAAGCGTGGTTAATGGACCTGCCAGACAAACTCAAACCGTACACTACTACAACCTTTTTTTAACACACAGACTGGAAGAATGTGGTTAGATTGTACAGAAATAGCTGGAGGGGCTGTTGAAAACCAGTACTGAAGTAAGACATTAAGTCCTCCACCTCATGCTAGCTCTCATCTGACGTGCCTAAACTTATTTGGGTCTTAACATTTGGAATTCTGTTTCATTACAAGGCTGAGGGAGTGACAGTGCAAAGTGGGGCTGAAATAACAAGCCATGTACTTGTCCCTGTGTTTAAATGCATGACCGATTGTCCATGTAGGGCTAGTGCACAGCAAATGTGAAATATTTGGAGGAGTGTCCAGAGGAGCATAACTCAGTACTGAGCTGGGACATGTGCAGACCACAACGGGCCTACTCTCTGTACTGCAAACCAGCCATATGTCATGTGACCAGCACTACAGACTGTGCAGTCTGCACTATGAAATAATGGATCACATGACCTCACTTAAAGACACTGATTCCACAAACCAGCACTGAGCATAAGAAACTTTCGGCAAGACTGTAACTTGAGGCTATTGAACTTCAAACTGCTGATGTCAGGAGAGGAGTTTCCTCCCTTCCCCGTTTCCTTCAGAGTAGCTCAGTGCTGACTTTTCAAATTCAGAGAAGAGGTTTAGCGCATAGAGCTCCCTCAGCATTACTGGCTGCCAAATAGAGGCCTAGAGTTCCTGGCGGATTTAAGCTGCAACTGTTTTAAGCACTTTGTGGTCACGCATGTCCTGTAAGGTGCTGTCCGGCTTAAAGGTCAGTGGTTTAACAACATAATCCGGCGTCAATGTGAAACCAAGTTTCGCCGAAAACATCAGCCTGGTACATTGTAAACAACCTGCCTAGCCAGAGCTGACTGATCACACTCAGCAGCAGTGGCCCAGGCAACATCACACTTAAGTGCTGAAAAGTGGACCAACATTAACTTTATTTCCTGTCTATCCATTTTCTTCTATATTGCACAACATTGCTTCAGAAAATAAGCCTACTGATGTTACATTAAGAAGACTTTACTGCCGCAGTTGAACATGTTGAGCTGACTAGTCAGTTCATTTAATACCATTTGTGTAGCTCTGTGCCACAGGTTTACAGGCTCATTGTCTAATGATCACACATAGAAACACAGGACGCCTGACATGTGATATAGCCTTGTTTCCCCAATTCCTCAGATGATTTCTATATGTAGTTTAGGGGAGGGAGGACGCAGAAGTGAAATTGCCAATGCAATGTCTACTGAGTCAGCCAGCAATGCAGCGGTTACCAACACAGACCTGCTGATTTGAGGAGAAAGATCTGAATGTGCTGCTGCTGTTAGGTTGCATCAGGAAAACATAACTGGCTCTGTTATTAGAGATCTTGTCGAGGAACAAACAACGATCATGCGCCCCATCTCTTACTTACCCGGAAGCTAACGTTACACCAAAATATAGAGGGGGGCGCGGGCAAAAAAAAAGGTAAAAACGACACCCTACCTTGTCAGACTTTGGTTTGTTTTGAAGGAGCTGCTCCAGGTACAGATCGGAGAGGGCTGTCCGGACGCTGTTGACAGGATCCAGTATGACAGCAGGTTCGTTTTTATTGGATTTTAACGTCATCTTTCCCTGTTAGCTAAGAAAAAAAAAAACTGTACCCGATGTGCCCCCGATCAAGGTCCGCAAGAGGCTGAGGAAATGAGTGGGAAAGTGCTGATAAGGAGCCCTGACGATGCGATAAGTCGCTCTGAGATAAAAGTCCAAGGATTTGATCAGCGGCAGGTTAGGTACATGAGATTATCTGCTGCGGGGACACCGCTGACAAAGCAAGTAAACATGTAACTGACTGCTGCTCAGAGGGGCAGGCTCATGCTGCCTTCACGTGCTCCCCGTAAGTTCCCAAGTCCCACCACCCAAGTCGTTTATACTTCAATGCGCTACACTTGTTCTACACGGAAAATAAAGCACAATAGACCATGTAGAAGGTTTTTTTTCTTTTAAACACCATTGTTAACGTGAATAAGCCAACACCAGTTTGCCTGATATTTCCCTTAGTGCAAACGTGATTTGGGAAAATAAACATAAACGGAGATATCTGCAAATTAACTACTAAAATGCTGTGTTTATATTATAGCCTAGCATATGTTCTTTTGTGCAGGTCCATTCACTCTTACATTTCTATTTAATAATTTCTGTAAGTCAATAAAGTAGGTTGATGAACCTACTGTTAAATATAACCTAAGAACCACTGAGAGCAAATGTATACGTCACTGTTTGGTTGCCTTGCTCTATTTTAGTATTTTTCATCACGTGTTTTCTCAATTTATTAAGCGTGAGAGCTGAAAAGGAATAGCTTAATAGAAACATATTAGGCCTAATTATATATAAGAATTGCCAAGCAAAGATACATCCCCTGTATCGTTAATTAAACCCATTAACTTAACATTCTGGTAAACAATTCAATGTTCATATTTCTCCCTTTTGGCAGTTGGTGGACGTTCGACGTAGCCGTTAAAATTTCCGACCGTCCTTGAATGCAGCATTACCGCAGCGTTCTCGGCAAGGCTGCTTTGGCAAGCTACGAGGAAACCAAATAACGGATTCCTACTGACGTTCATCCCAGAGATGTTTGTTATAAAACAACCCGGGCTGCAGTATGATTGTCTGGGTGCTAATTTACAAAAAGGAATCAGAAGGGATCGTATTCCAGGAGCTATGCACAGGGGCCAACGCTCCTCGATCTAATATGGTCTTCTGCAAACTAATACTAGTCTCAATTATATTAGCTTTGAGCCCATAACATATGCCCCCGTTTTAAATCAAGGCTTTTGTGTGATATGTTTGAATATAAAAATCTGGTTATTTCTCCAAATGGTTCCAGTCCCTACTCCTGTACACCTCAGATTAAAAATGCATTTACACAACCTGCACTTTAGGCTCTTGAAACAACAAATAAGAATGGTTTTCAAATACATCAATGATTTATGTCTGGCCCTGTATATACAAAAAAAGCATTCTTTAGGTTGGCCATATGTACAAATCACCCCTGCATCTGTATAACCTATTTACGCAGATGACAACTAGGGGAGACCGGGTATGGCTGTAACATGGGGAGAGTTGTAACAACACCAATTCCACCAAACAGAGATAAGATAGGAGTTAGGTGATCATTTCAGTATTTACTTACTTCCTCCCAGATCAAGCATGGTGGTTTTCAAGTCTGGAAAGAGGTGCATTCAGAATATATAGACAAATTGATTGACTGATTTTGAGGTAAGAAGGTAAATGTTTTGACCAAGACTATTTTTTGTTTAGTATCTATACTATTGCAGAATTGTTTGACTTATATTAGATTGAAATATAGATTCTCAGGCAACATGTGATGCATTTTTTCCTTTCTAATTTCAAACCACTATGGTAATACAGCTAGCTAAAAATTGTCTGACAGGGGTGGGTAAACACTTCTTTAAAAAGTGACCAAAAACAACCATCCTCTATACATAAAACTAGGGACTTTCTTTGATTTTAATATTTTACAGAGTGCCCTTTGCAGTCTGGGCCAACCAAACCCGCACTCAAGGTTTACCAGCATTAATTTGTCAGCACTGTGACCAGTACTTCCCATTCACATGTTGTACACATGTTGGCGTGTGTATCGTCACTTGACCTTTTCCATACTCGGTCTCCACTGGTGGAGAGGGTAGAAAAGCGAATGGGCAGCTTGTGAAAAGTGCCTGTGCGCAAGAAAAAGTCCCGGTACGCCAAAAAGTAAAATATAGAAGTGCTGGTATACATACCAGTAAATACCGGCCCACTTCAAGCACTGACTGTGACTCAGAATAAGAATATACACACATTGACACACACAAACACACACACACACACACACACACACACCTATTTTTAGTTAGACCTAAGGATGTACAGAGATGTTCTTTAATTAATTACATTGTAATAGTATTTATTAAGTATACTTTTAAGTAAGTTTATTCTATAGATAAATTTACAAACACATACTGTACATGCACGTGAGTCATCAGACAAAGTCCGTTACAGCAAGAGAGAAACATTGTTCTTTTATATAACTACCTGTTTTGGAAGCATATCATGTAGTGTGGCATCTATTTTTGATTCTTTTGTGTGATTGTTACAACCTACTCCAGCATGTGTTACAACCTACCCCGCTACTGGGGTAGGTTGTAACAAGGGAACACATTGCATTTGACATCAACTCACAAGATCTGTGATATTCTTGTAGATGATTGAATTGGTGCCATTTGTAGTGAACAAATGTGGATACTTTGTATAAAAATTTGAGAACTCTAGCTACAAAATCCAGAGAGTTATAGTTGCTGAAGCAAAAAGTGTTACAACCATACCCGGTCTCCCCTACATCACAAATTAGACAGTGAACTCAGTGTGGTGAAAATAATGACTGAAGGATTTCCCTTCTGTGTTGTTACACTTAATACCACGCCTGTTTAGATGCTCTGTCATGCTTTATGCATCATGTGTGTTCTTTTGTTAAATTTCCAGATTCCATTTTTGGTGTGCAGTAGGGCCATGGCTATGCTATCAGACAGCCGAGCCCCGCTGCTCTTCATTAGGAACCACATCAAAACAGGATGGTAAATGGGTGAAAAGGAAAGAGGATTTCGGCAAGGTTATGAGTGTTCGCTCTCTGATAAGCAACCATATTCCAGAAGGGACTCCAGAGGGAGCCAGCATGCAGGTTTGTATCAGCCCTCCATCACCGACCTGCCCCAGTTTGTTAATCCCTGGCTCATCATGAAAAGGGTTATTGCCAAAATGTAGTTTCAGGCACACGTCCCTAAACAGTGGAAACAAAAGCACAACACCTGACAACAGCTACCTGTGAAGGTACCGGTCTTTGAGTTCCCATATTAGAAAAGGTCTTTCATGCTGTCAGGTGAGCAGCACACACTACTTCTGTCAGTGTCAGTGTGATTTACCTACAAGTGACTCTGTGCAGTGTCTTTTTGCATCACTTAACGTCTCCTCTCATGTCACACTGTGAGTGATAGCGAGATGTGAGTGCAGTTAATGGGCATTTTTTCCCAGCAGACAGCTTTTTTGAACCTGTTGCCATTCAGCTTAGAAGCCGCAATACCCTTTGTTTGCATTACCTGCCTGCCACTTTGTTGCTCACTGTACTGTAAGCTTTAAGTTAGACCAAGTAAAGACTGGATTTTCCTCTAATGCTTTGTCTGTTGGGTGGGGACAGTTGTAACAGCTTTTTTAAAAGTGAGACAACTAACCCCGCAATGACAACTAAACACATCAGATGAGGCAAGGCAGGAATAGACAGTCTGCTGCCAAAGAATATTCTATCTGTCAACACTGAGCAGATACTGCAAGAAATTACAGTTTAACCTCAGAGAACAAAAGTGACACTTTACCGCAGGGATACACTAGTAGCGTACTGTTTCCATTTCATTGTTCAAAACATTTACATGATTTTCCATTAATCTATAAGAATGTAAATACAAGACCTGTGAAATCCCAATAGATATGACCTCATAAAGTAACATCTAACACTGTCCCAATGTGCAGAGAGGCAGCAGGCTTTCTGAACAGTGCACGGTACTAAAAATTAAGTCTACTAAATGCAAACATAATTTACAGTAATTCTTTAAATTATTTTTAAAACCGGTGGTGAGTTCTTTCTGTTCACAGGAAGATGTTTAAGCGTGGACAGATGCAATACATTCTTCAGATGCACATTTTGTGGTGTGGTCTCAATTTTCATTTCATCACTCTCATTGTTCCAGCTTACAGTGAGGCAGGTTGTAACAATGTAACTCTTTGTATTTGGCATTAATTAATGAATTCTGTGAAAGGCTTTAGTTGGAGAAGTTGGACACATTTGCAATAGACAAAATTGTGCCTAAATTTGAGAGCCCTGACAAAAATATTTAGCGAGTTATATAGGTGCTGAGACAAAATGTGTCACAACCATCTCCTATGCACATAGACAGACATATATCCAATGTGTTCTAATTCGTATAGGCTTCTCTAAAGCTATCGCTATTGGGTTTACTCCTAGCTACCTAGCTAGCTATTAGCACTTCTGGTCTAGACAGGGTGTCTCATACAGATGCGCCCGGGGGCATCTCTTGGGTCTGAAGGGTACCTTTTGCATCAAATAATGCTTTGTCAGCCTTTCTGAAAGCCTCAGTATTTGACGCCCTGAAATACAGACAACAACACACATGTAATTATGAACAGGCACATTTGTGGTAAGCAATGCTGCACATTCTTTCTCCCTTTGCCCCCCTCCCTGACACGGTCAGGTGACTGGCCTGAGCCCACATGTCCAGCATCACTGTCTTCCCCCTCCCTCTTCCCTTGCCGGTCGAGCGGCGCGGCGATGAGCCCACGAGTGTGGCTATGCCACCTCGTGTGATCACCCAGCAACATTGTCTGCCACAGCCTCCCTCGCCTCAACAGGGGAGCAGCACGGTAATGAGCCCATAGGTGTGGCATCCCCACTCCGTGCAGAGAACCCCCAGGGACTGTGTCTGCCCCTGCCTCCCCTACTTAATAGGGGAGCGGCATTGCCATGGGCCCACGAGAGCGACAGCGCTGCCTCGTGCGGACCCCTCAACCACACACAGGAGATACCCCAACCCCCTCTGATTGTGTGTGAAGCTCTCTCACAATCTGGCCTGGATCGCCCGGCTAGATGGGAATCAGCTCATCCTCTCCGGTGGCCCCACCTTCCTATCGGATTGACTCACACATGCATGCCACACAGGAAGGCATCCCCTCCTGCATGGCAGATCAAACCTTAAATCAGTGATTAAACTACATTAAATCAAGTCAAAAGTTAAACAGAAGTTAAACACCAAACTTAATACAGTAGTCAGGCACTCAATCTTATAGTGATTACCAAGTTGTATAATGATCAACACTCAACCTTCAATACTAATCCTACTAAAAAAGGGTAAGGCACTTGTAGGTTAAAATATGGCATATCTAGGATAAAATAAAGTAAAATATATAATTAGATAAAATTACACAACAAAAGTATCAACAGAGGAGCCTAGGAAAAACAAAGAAAACTGGCCACAACTGGACGGCGGTGATTATTGTAGCCTACTCAGCGGTGGTATAGAGGTGGAGCAGGCTAGTTTGTGGCCGGTGTTCTGACGATCTATGCTGCCATGTCGAAAAATGCTACCGTTCTTCAAGAACGCAATTGTTGATGACTCCAACAGTCACAAGGGATTAACTCAATTTTTCCCTTCATCTAAGAGCGTGTTGCGGCCGCTGCTTGCGCTGGCCCTGCTCTGTATGCAGCTGATGTGGATGCGGCACATGACCTCGTCAACACCTGCACAGGGGGGACTGGGTGGCTTATTATTTGACTCTGGGCAGGTGGGTCTGTGCTTGGTGGTAGGCCTACCGTATGGGCCAGTGAGGCGTTGACTCATCCTGCTTCGCCTCTAACCCAATAGCGAAGTATACGAAATAAAACGGTAGTTACGTATTGTAACTCTTGATTCTATGAGTATAGGCGCAGCCCTCTAAGTTGTGGGCCTTCTCAGTACTGGTACACAAGGTGAGGACATAAGAGAGGCATAGATAAGCTTTTCTCAGTGCCGCACATGCGGGGTAAACTCAAGAGCAATAGCCTTACTGTGCTTTCAGACCAAAAGCAAAGCGAGCCTTCGGGGCGGTGAGTTTACATACAAAGTCAATACAAAGACGCGAAGGGGGCGGAGTTGAAAATTTGTGAAAATTTGTCAATTTTTGCGGGTTCTAATCGCCCTTCTCGCATTGTGCACTTGAAGCAAATGTACTCACAGGAGCCTTTTTAAAATTATTTTCTATTCATAGTTTTGACGTGAAGTCAAATTCTAAGGAAAACGCTTCCTTGGAGGGAAAAAAAGACGTTATTTTCTGCTGCTTGTCAACCAATAAGTGATAAGTACACTGTTACTTTGAGTTTGTTACTTTTTGCATTGCCAAATTCCTGGATGGTTGTCTTCGGATTTACTAATCAAGGAGGAGACACGCCTGGGCTGTGTTAGGTGAGGGACTCCCCAGAAGGTAAAAGTAAACATTAGGCTACCCGCAGTCGAGCGGCGGCAGGGACCTGGCGGTTTTTAACAGTAGAAATGCTTCACCCTGCGTTTTCGAAGGAGCGCTCTGAGCGTACGAAGTTGAAATAAATTTAACTTTGAGCCGTCATTGTCCAGTCAAAGATGAGAAATTAATGGGAGTTACTTGGATTGTCTGGAAACCGCAATAAACTGTTCACGAATCATAAACCTTGAACCAATCATCACTAAGACGAAGCTCCTGGACCAACTGGTGGTACCACCAACAGTGTCTCCTCTATCTGAGGGTCTCATGTACCCACACGGAACTCCATTTCCCTGTCTCCTGTGTGTTTGTACAACTCTCACCCTTAAACAATACCAGAGCAAGCTCCCTTCTTTTATCTGTTTTTATTTTAAAGCAGATAACAAAAGACACACCTGTGAGTTGTGATAAAGTTTCTGCTAATGTGACAGTTATTACTTAGCAGCAAACCACCGATTACTGATCGCTGGCGCTATAATCTTTGATTAGACTGACAGGACAGCTGATTTGGTGGTTGCCTAGCAACATAAAAAACGCTTTTCCAAATTCAACCAAAAAGGCACAATGCGTTTTCAAACCTGCAAAACGGTTTCGCGTTTGATTGGGGTCTTAGAGGGCTGACACAATCAGATGAACAAGCAGTGAATATTAACAATATCACGAGAAAATTATATGCATTAATAGAAAGGAAATAAAGAAAATATAAAGACTAAGCAGACCAGGACAAATAAAACACAAGTAGGCTACAGAACAGGAAAACATAAACAACACCAAAATAAACTAAATATATATTTTTTTAAAAACATAGTGTAGCCTATGAGGAAGATATAAATTAATATAGAGCCTATATATTAATAGATTTTTAAGTAATTTGCTAATTATTAAAGAGGTTTTAATAGCTTTTTTTGTTTGATAATAATTTAGAGACTGAGTCAAAGATATTGTAATTCAATACAGAACAGATGGAAAGAGGGAGTATTTTGAAGCATTCTAGCCTTATGGATGTGAAATTTAGAAACAAGACCATGTCTTGTAGTATGGGTATTAATGTGTTAAAGCGCCGAGAAAAAAAACAACTTTTATCCAGAATTCTTGAGAATAAGTACAATTAAAGAAAAGATAGAAAGAAAGAATAGATGCAACTTCTAGTTTACAGAAAGAACCTAAAGAGGAAAATCTGTTTTACATTTGTTTAACAATTTACTACAGGGATAGTATCTATGTGAAATTTTCATATGGACTTCTTTTATTTTTGGAATGAGGAATTTATTAGAGTCTGACCATATATCCTCTGCCAAGAGTTCTGGGAAGTTTAATTCCATAGGAGAACTGATTTGGGAAAGTCACTATGACCAGAGTAGTAAATAAAGGCTAGCTTTGCGTGCTCCCGCACTTTTAGCATTATTAGTTATTCAAAAGTGTCAGAAAGTTTCCTGTGCCCAGCGCTGTTTTCTGTTTTTTTTAATTTAACGACACCCGTCATAGGGCTATGGTACTGCAATAACAAATCTGAGCCAACATAACACCTCTAAAACAACAGATTTATCTGAGTTTCGAGAGTTCATCCGCAGCACATATTCGCTGACAATGTAACGATTGCACTTTAACAGAACAGTTTAGAATTAACCGTAAGAGTTGTATGATGGCTTGTCATTCTTTTCCTCTGGTTACCAGCTCGATCACTCAACCATCCTTTCACTCAGGGTTTCAGTAGTAAACTGCCATAGGATTGACAGATACCGTTTAAAAAACATTATATTCTAACTAGAAACATTTAAGAAAACGTAAATTACAAAGTATATTTTGTATTTCATACAAATAGAAGGTTTTTCAGTAATTTTTATCAAAACTCCACCGCAAAGCATCACGGGATGTCTGAGGGAAGGCCTTTATCGCTGATAGGCTGTACTACATTGCGGGTGTGTGAGCCTCTGTCTCTTACTTGCAGTAACATCTAGTTGCGAGATTGTGATGTAGAGGAGGGAGGGTCTACTGAGATTCAGTGTGGATTTATGTATGCTTTCTCTTAACTGTGGCTAAACTGTCTTATAGCGGACAATTAAACTTTCTCAGTAAATGAGTAACATTAGTTTCAAATGCATGCGTGGCTTTCGTTCTTGATTTAAACTCTCTGTAACAAAAGTTTCAAATGCATGGGTCATGTGTTTTGTTTTTGTACTTTTAGCATTGATTTGTGTGTTTTAATGCTAACCAGAAAACAACATGTCAATGTTGCTGATGTGATGTATTGCTTAACTGTATCTTTGGTTTGTAAAAACATAGGCTCTTGTATATAGGCTCTGATTTTCTGAAAAGAATTAATGAAAATTAATAGTATCGTACACTTTACCACATCAAATGAGACTAAGGCATCTGTAGTAGAGCGCTTTAACAGGACTCTGAAATCTAAAATGTGGCGTTATTTAACAGCCAATAATTCTAAACGATACGTAGATATATTGCAGGATTTAGTCATCTCCTACAATCATAGTTATCATCGTAGTATTAAAATGAAACCGATTGATGTAACAAAAGACACTGAAGATATCGTATTTAACAACTTGTATAAAACAAAAGATGAAAGAGTAATTCATTTTAAATATGAGGTGGGCGATACTGTAAGAATTTCAAAAAAGGTTACAAGCAAAATTATACTGATGAATATTTCACTGTAAAGGAATGCATGTCAAGGGACCCTCCTGTTTACAGGTTAAAAGACTATGACGGCGAAATATTACAGGGGACATTTTATGAGCAAGAGATGCAAAAAGTTATTATAGATAAAAACAAAACATTTAAAACAGAAAAGATTTTATCTAGAAAGAAAAGACAAGGAAATGGTGTTAGTCAAATGGGTCGGATGGCCAAATAAATTTAACTCGTGGATTTTGGAAAAACAGGTCATTCAGCTACCTTAGCAGATTACAAACACACGTATAAATGGGATTTTTTTGTCACCCTGCCCAGCAACTCGTCTGCATGACTGTACCCGAGCAATACAATAGCAAACTTTTGAACAAAACTATCCAAGCCTTTACACTTTAAATCAGTGTTCAACTCAACCAGACGCACTTAAAAGAAGGTCAGATGGTGTCAAAAGAGGGAGGGAAGTTTTCCTCCCCAAGAGTTGACCTTTGCACATGCAAAAACCAGAGACATCGCCTGGTGTTTGATAAGGACCGGCAGAGACTCAATCAGACAATGCATCACTTAAGGATTGTGTATTCAAAGAGCCTTAGTGAACCTCCCTAGCCGTAAAGGTGTCACTAAAGACAGTCAACAGGACAGGAAAAGGGGCGATCTGACCCCTTTCACCCTCCCGCAGGTCACCTCCAGCCTCAACCTGACTCTTTTCTCTCCACAGAACGGCTGAGCCATAAACCACCATTTCGTTCTCTAATAGCCAATGCGATAAGCCAGGAATGCAAAGAGAAGAGACCATTACAACCCTTGTTTCTCGAAACACGCAAGGTTCCATTATAACTGTGTTTATTCTGTTTAAATAATAACCTTGCTAAGTGAGCAGTGGCGTTTGCCTCTGATTTTAGTAAGTAATAACACTGTTGTTATCCTTTAGTGATGTTTGAAAACTAGCAGACCCATAAGAAGTAATCTTGAAGAGTTCCCTAACCTCTTTCCGTTTTGTCTTAATTCATCCCTGTTACTCCCTAGTAATCACTGTCTGTTCAGTATTAACTAATGCTTTAGTTAAATGTTTCATATACAATTTCCTACTAAAATATCCATTGATACGCATGTGTGTATCACCAGCCTCTCAGTTAAAGTGGTAAATCTCACAAGTGGAATGTCTACTGTTTTCTCGTGTGACCCGAGCGCCACCAAGGGGACAGGAAAGGTATAACACGTGTTTAAAACTCGGCTTACACTGACAATGATCGCTAAGTAGGCCTACCTATCACCATGTAATTGCATAAACGAAATTTTACATCGAAATTGTCTCTTGAGTTAAAACCGGTAACCAGCAAGTATACTGAGGACATGTAATTAAGCTTTGTTACGTTTTATATAACCATTATAACCTTTTTCCATAGTGTTTAGCCTCGTTTTAATTGTCTTTATCCGAATGTTTAGAACTGAGTATTTTTCCAAATGTCAATATTGTGGAGAGAGAGATTAAAGGGAAATACGCGCAACGTATATTTCTTTATCCCAAAAAGTTAACACCTTTGGGGTGACTTCCCCTGAGACCCACTCCCAAATTGACGTCACCACTACCTAATGGAGGCAGATAAAAGGGCTTGTTGTCTTTTGTCTCAGCTCTGCTCTTCTAAAACTCTCTTGAAACTTAACGTATACGCTCTCTTAACTTCCTTTACTTTTTGAAATTCCGATCTTTTTTTCATTTCGTACTTAAATTTTCTTCAGACGAGCTGAGAAAGCTATGACCCTGAATCCCAATTTTCTTAGCGGGAGATTTGATTCTTTTTATTCTGTTTGGAGCTGCCTGTTTAATCACAGCAACATTAAATAGCCTATATTCCCAAGGCCTCGCGAACCTACGGCGAATGTGTGAGTTTATTTGATTTTGTTGTTGCAACCTCATCCGATCGTTTTGAACAACTTTGGACCAGAAACTCAGAAGCCTTCATTTATGGCCTTGAATGAATGAAACCACGGCTCTGACGACAGAACCCGGAGTGGGTTCCGCTATAGCGACACCAAACGAACTGAGATCAGAGTAAAAGCCTGGCCGTTGCTGTAAGCGCTTCCCACAAAGGACTCCGGAACAAATCCACCGGTTTCGAATTCAGCTCGAAAACGCCACTGGCGTCGGGCCAGAACCAACTCCACAAGCCAACCGGCAGTGGAGCCTTGCTACGGGACCTCCGGCAACGGTAGGGCAAAATAAACCACACTCTGTGACTCGTTGGTGTTCTCTAGTGGGCTCCATCTACAGTTAATAAACCCCTAGATTAGTCAAACTAAATCTGTAACATAATTTTGGTCATTCGTTCCCTCATACTCGTAGAATTCTCTCCCTCTGCAATATAAACTGAAATTCAATCGAGCCTTACATAGGCTACCCTAATCATTACCTCCT
>NC_060172.1:27714225-27722618 GCF_021292245.1 Micropterus dolomieu
TGTCTTTCACTGTTAGAATGTACATATGATTAAAATTATAGATCGTTGCATTCTTTGTAAGTGGGCAAACCTGCAAAATCAGCAAGGGGTCAAATACTTATTTCCCCCACTGTACATGATACAAATGCTGACTGGCAAGACAATGTTGATAACGATTGCAAAGATAGCGGAATATAACTGTGATCGATGGTGCAAAGCTGGATCACAGGTTAATCTGGGTGCTCTGCCACAGCTAACATCGGTCTCCACTTTGCGGCCCATCTGAGCGTCAAAAACCTCAGCCTGTTTCCATTATATACAGTGGGGAGAACAAGTATTTCATCCAAAGATCCTCCTCCAAAGAGTTCCTATTGGGAGTCACTCCTTAGTTGCCCTAGCTGTGTGTTTCAGGTCGTTGTCATGCTGGAAGACCCAGCCACGACCCGTCATCAATGCCCTTACTGAGGGAAGGAGGTGGTTGGCCAAGATCTCGCGATACATGGCCCCATCCATCCTCCCCTCAATACGTTGCAGTCGTCCTGTCCACTTTGCAGAAAAGCATCCCCAAAGAATGATGTTTCCACCTCCATGCTTCACGGTTAGAATGGTGTTCTTGGGGTTGTACTCATCCTTCTTCTTCCTCCGAACACAGCGAGTGGAGTTTAGACCATAAAAGTTCTATTTTTGTCTCATCAGACCACATGACCTTCTCCCATTCTTCCTCTGGATCATCCAGATGGTCACTGATAAACTTCAGACAGGCCTGGACATGCGCTGGCTTGAGCAGGGGGACCTTGTGTGCGCTGCAGGATTTTAATCCATGAATATGTAGTGTGTTACTAATGGTTTTCTTTGAGCCTGTGGTCCCAGCTCTCTTCAGGTCATTGACCAGGTCTGGCCGTGTAGTTCTGGGCTGATCCCTCACCTTCCTCATGATCATTGATGCCCCACGAGGTGAGATCTTGCATGGAGCCCCAGACCGAGGGAGACTGACCGTCATCTTGAACTCTTTTCTAATAATTGCGCCAACAGTTGTTGCCTTCTCACCAAGCTGCTTGCCTATTGTCCTGTAGGCCATCCCAGCCTTGTGCACGTCTACAATTTTATCCCTGATGTCCTTACACAGCTCTCTGGTCTTGGCCATTGTGGAGAGGTGTCTTTTATACAGGTAACGACTTCAAACAGGTGCAGTTAATACAGGTAATGAGTGGAGAACAGGAGGGCTTCTTAAAGAAGAACTAACATGATAAAAATTACAGACCTGTACATGCTTTGTAAGTGGGAAAACCTGCAAAATCAGCAGTGTATCAAATACTTGTTCTCCCCACTGTAAGTAAGAACACATTTAAACCAACCGTGGCACAAATCATTTGGATGGTTTATTGATGTTTTACAGTGTTTTGAACAGCGACACAGTCACCTCCATGATCACGCTCAAAGTCCACGCTTTGAACTAATCTGCAGGTGGGAGAGGTCCCTGTGATTCATCGTGCAGCTAACAATGTAGCCTGTAAACTACATTCAGAAGCATATATCTACATGACGATACTTTACATAGATAAACAAAGTTATCGGAATGTATTTTCCTGGTTTGCAGTCAGTGGATCCTGAAGACACGCCTGCGACACATCTGGGACTATCACCAGTTAATTTAGCCACCAGTTAAACTATCACACTGGCCGGACTACGGAAAGTAACTCCGGTGTTGTCGGAGAATCGCTTGTGTATTAGGCGTCAATTGGTTTTATTTTTGTTGGCCAATCTTTGTATTAACACTCGGTATGTTTTGTTTCCTTGCTGGGATCCAGAAGAAGAGATTTCTGGTGACATTTGGTCTCTGGGAAGATTTGAACTCATTTCATTGGTGTTTGAACTGTGGGCTTTGAATTGAGCGCTGGCTGAATAGCATACTGTGGTGAACACTATTTTGAAGAAATATGAATATGACATTCTAAAATATATGAGTGGGTAGTCTGGGGGTCCTCCCCAAGAAGATTTTGAGAATCAAACACCTAATTTCCTGCACTCTGTAGACATTTTCTGTTCCAATTCATGGTGGAAACGAGTTTAAACATGAGTTACTGTAATTCTTTTGATTGAGTAATCACATTTTGCAGGTCACTTAGAGTGGTGATCTTAATGTACCACATCGTATCACTGTACTTAAGAGTTTTGACAATTGTAAGTTTGTTTCATGACAGCAAAACAAGTAACCATACAGTGTTTTTGTAAGTGGTTAAGACCTATTTGTAAGTGGTTAATGGTGGTTAACATCAAGTTTACAGAGCACATATATGAACTACATGTGATTGTATTTTCATTGAGATTCAATTCTGTATTACAGGAGTGGAAGCACCATCGTTGACTATGCTATAAGAGCAAACTCTATAAATGATACGGAAATTGGCTCAGTCACAGAAGGGGTATTTATACAACTGGGAAAAATATACCCTGTGATATTTGACAGTGAGTTTTTGAAATATTTTATGAGACATAAGGATTGTTTGTTATGTCAGGAATATCTGATGATTTTGTGCAGATGATTGTATAATAATTGTCTGACTTTTGTGTGTGTTTTTAAAGGCCCACTAAACTTTCAACCATCTCTAATCTTTTTGGGGGCAAGTGTGACTATAACATGCGGCCCTCCACCACCGGGTCTCAGTTTCGTCACCAACTGGACTGCAGAGTGGACACTTAACGGGATTTCAATACCCAAAGATAGTGAACACAACCAGTTACCAGTTGATAAAGGAGTAGCAAACTTAACTGTGAAACATGTTTTTAGCGTTGACAAAGGTAAGAAATAGATACAGTATGGTGCAGTCAAGAAATTATTTTACATTTTTGTCCCAGGAGACATTAACAATCACATTTACAATGCAAGTGCTGTCTAGGACATTTGTCCTTGTGCTCTGACCCGTGCGAATGCAGTACTCTGATTGGCTTGAGGGGCAATATTTGTCTTACAAAACAAAAACATACACTGTGTCTATTGTTTAGCCTGTGTCACCAATACCCAAAAAAATCATCAGGTTATGGTAATATTTAACCAAAAATGTTACCAAAGTATGATATAGTTTTATTCCATTACTCATGTATCTAAAGTGGTAACCCTTCATTTTGGTATCTTTTATTTTGTTAGCTCCTTGCTTGGAAACGCAAGTTAAAGATAAAATGATTATACAGGTAGAAATGCATCACAAAAGAAGAAAAAATATTTTCCTATTGACAGAAGCCTGTCAATGTTCCACACTGAATGGAGTGAGACAAGCTAAACCCAAACCACCTAAAGGTTGATGTGAAAGCCAAAAGCACTCAAGAGAGAGGAGGAGGAGAACAACAATCTCTGTCCTGTCCTAAACCAAAGACAGGACGCTGGGGCAGAATAATTTGTTGTTTGGTGTGTGTTGAACTGTTTGGAAAAAGAGGCAAAATTTCAAGAAATGTGTCTAAGCAATCGAGAAAAACTGTAATAGCTCCTGTGTTTCTGCTCATGGTCAAAAGCCAAAAAAGAATATTTAATCGTTTTTAAACAACCGGCTACTTGAAATACATCCGCAAGGAACCGCGGCGTGCATGCAGTTGTGGTCAGCACGGCACGGCAGGCGAGAGAGAAAAGTCAACAATAAACGTCAGTTTAGCTGGAAATTTACAGTGTATGTTGAATGAAAAGATTCTCAAGATTAAAGTGGAGCCACCCTCGCAATCGCCGTGCACAAAAACACACATAAATCGACTATCAGTTGACTATAGGCAGGACTTGACGATTCTGATTCGACAATGTAAATCCTTAGTCGGGGGAAGCCCTAGTCTCGCAAGACAGCTTTTCACTTGACGAGAAATATCATCACAATTTAATATTGCAAGATCTCGCTCCACGAGATTTCATCACATCCCTAATGCATACTGATCAAGTCTTTTTAAGTCTCCTAACTCAAAGCTTACAGCACAAAATATTTGGAAGTTGTAGATAATGTTGCTCCCACCATATCACAACTTAAAAGCTGATTTAGGTTGATGCCCCCATGAAAATCTGATGGGGATGTTAACCCATATACTTTAGTATTTGTTTTGCAACACTGTCTTCACATTGATTTGACGTTAATTAATGATCACCTTTAATTTCAGGACTTTATCAATGTCTGCTGACAGACAGCAGTAAAGTTTTCCATGGAATTATCAGACAGAAATTCAATATAACTTTGCAAAAAAAACCCTTGATCCAAGTGACACCAATCAAAAAACTGGTCAAATGTGAAGTGAACGTGACAGTGACGTGCTCTGTCAACAGCCCCTATCAGGTTGAGTTTATTGGCCTACCTGCTAAAGGTAAGCCTGATACAAACAAGGAACAAAAGGCAAATAAGTTAATGGGATATATTTTACATATTATACTACAATATTTGAGATGATTTGTATACATATATAGTATTTTGTGTGTGACTGTTGATACTCTTTGTCCAAGTTGAGTGGGGTTTTTTTGTATGTTTAGGCACAAACATCACCAATACATTTTCAATATCCAGTAACTTACAAAACTATACTATCACTTGTCGAGTGATAAACCATACGGAATATAGCAGCAACATAACACTGGTGTTACTCAAGGAGAGTAAGTATTGATATTAGACATTAGAATGTATTATACAATTCAGGTCAATATATGTTTTCCTGTAATACATTTATAAAATTTCTTTCTCTCTAGATTTTACATGTCCCAATGATCCTGTGTTTGGTAATGGAACTGTTGATTACACAGCTGAAGCTCCCTGCGAACCAAACTATGTGGGAGCAAAGACAGCAGTTTGTAAGAACAATGAATGGGATGATCGACAAGACAACTGCATCCTGCAAGTTGTCCAGGAGCTGCTCGAGCTGTCTCAGGTGACCTTGTTCAGCAGATCCGGCCCCAACAGTGTTGGAGCCCTAGGGGAGATTTGAAATTGCAAGAACACTGGTTTAGTTTAAATGGTCGAGGGACGGGCTCTGTGTTTGTCAGTGTAGAGGGGGTAGCCTACTACTATATCAGCAGAGCAATAACGCAGGGTAATGCACAGCAGAGGGGCAGGTAGATTTTCTTAAACTGTTATGGCTTTATTTTCATCAGATTGCGATTTTATTCTCATAATGTTGCAACTTTTGTCTCAAAATGTTATTCTGCAAATGTCAGAGAACACAGATATGTGAGAGAGATTCTCAATGTGCAGAAGGTTTTGAACATGAGCAGAAACCCTGCTGAAACACAGGAGCTGTTAAAAGCCAGGTGTTTATAACAGAATTAAAATTAATTAATTTTGTTGAAAAGGTGCCACATGGACATTTAAAGACTTTAGGTTACTTCAGTCACCCCTACATGTGTTTAGACTCAGCAGGGATGAAATTAAATGAGAAAAGTTGATCTACAGGAGTTACATATCTGACGGCAACACAGAATGACTGTCTGCATTATACTATATTTTTATATTTTGAATTGTTACTTGTCACTTGAGTTTTGGGTTTCCTTTAATGTAAATAAAGTAATTTCCTTAATAAATTGGTGCAGAAAAATTCACCAGAATGCAGGAAATTAACGGCTGGGCATGCGTTATTATCGTGTTGGTTCATCTCCATCTATACAAAGCAAAACACAATATTCAGGCAGTGTGACTATTAAAATTTAATAGAATTCAGGCATTCTGTATGCAATTGCTTTTAAATGTTTTCCTGTAGATCAACTTTCAAATTTAATAAAATCCCTGCTAAGTCAGTTACACATGCTTAGTCTTCCCTTCTCTTTTGAATCTCCGTTTGAGGAAAAAACCTCTTAATAGGCCGATGTGGGACCTTTTCACCTTAATGATAAATTAAGTCATTTTAATTCAGTTATAAACTGGACTTTAATAGGTCTTGTGTTTTTATAGCCTATCCCCTTTAGACTGTTAGACCAACACCGTTTGGGGCAGCATGCTGAATGTGAAACCGAAACCAACCAAAAACACTACTGATCAGGCAGATAGGCCTCAAATCTCACCACATATCCAACTTCAGCAGCTCCGATAAAGCGCAGCTCACATTTAAAAACAGCAAGGCTGCGCTTCAGTTTTAAGATGTTTCTATTGTAAAACTGCCTACCAGTTACGTTACTGTCTGGACTCACAGCGCAAGGTGCACATGATTAAAATGGTGTCGCATCAGCTGGGCGGAGTTGATTTAATTCAGCCCTGGTGCTTCTGCAGCTGGGGACACTGCAGCAAGCTGAGTCACAGTCAGTCCTGTCTTTGAGCCACCCGCAAACGTGAATTTTTTTTAACTCGGTAACAGCTGTGATTTAAAAAGTAGCGAAAGAAGAAAGCATACTTAAGTAAAATTACAGATTATAAAAATGACTTAAACAAGTAATTCGTTAGTTTCCACCTCTGCTGTTAATGCTTCTCCCTGATAAAAGAAAAATGTTTCTGCTGATAACTGTTAGGAGAAAACCCCAAGAAAACTGGACTCTGATGGTAAATTGTTTTAATAAGCTAGATAAAAGGTAATGCCCTGGCAGTGGCAAATTTGGTTTATTATTTGATTACATGAATGTTTAAGTTGAGATTTACAAAACACTTGTGTATATAGCAGTGCATTTAAATTAAAAGCACGCAATACACTACTTTAGAATTGATTATTCAATTTTGCGTATAATAATGCAAATGCGATTGATTTTAACTGTTGCCCAGCACTAATTATATATATATACAAAAGTATTGGAATGGTGAGGCAAATTCCTTTGTATTTGTTGTTCACTGAAGACATTTGGGTTTAAGATCAAAAGATGAGTATGAAACAAGAGTTCATGAGCCTGTTTAGTCCCCTACTTTTGGAGGGGACTGTATGTGTATCTTGATACAGTTGCTGTATGTTTTTTTTTGTGGGAAGATTTCTGGGCTGGGCTATGCCCTCAATATTTCAAGAGCCTGAAACGGCCCTGCTCTTTAGACCGTTTGACACAGTACGGGACTGCATGCGAAACTAAAACCAACTGCAAACCGTGATCAGGCAAAAATATAACCACAAATCCACACACGTTAACTTCAACTGCTCTGATAAAGTGCAGCTCAAAGACTAAGGTTGTACCTCAGTTTTTAGATGTTTATATTGCAAAACTCTACCAATTACGTTACCACTCGTCACAACAATCTGGACTTACAGCGCACGGTGACCTTGATTAATGGCTTATGCTGGTGTCGCATCAGCTGGGCGGAGTTGATTCATGCCAAGTCAGAATCTTTATCTTCCAGCACTCAGGCCTCTGTCATATGTTTTCTTCCTCCTTTCTCTTTTTGAAATTGTTGGTCTGGGCCTGTGGTTGGCAATAGGCGGCCCGCAGGCCAAAACTGGCCCGCCAGCAATAATATCTGGCCCGTGGCCAGATTACTTTGATATAAATGTAAACCAAACGCTACTTCATACACAAGTGCCAGAACAAACTGGACCAGAGGCTACTACATCAGTATAGGAATGTAAATTTTATTTATGTTACATCAAAACAAAAAACACAATTCAGGACTAGACTGCATTACCAGCAAAACTGATGTAGAATTGAGCACCGACAAATTATAACCAAACTGGTAGACAAATAAGAAAATAAACCACACACTGAAACCAATTAAACCAAATACTATGGAAAACACTATATCTGCATGCCGCACACTAATTACACAAAACACCCATGCAAAATGGTTACTCTGTCTTTCAGTTTCCCCCTTTAACACAGCCAGAAACACAAAATATGGCCCATTCAAGGATCTAGTGTGAGCACAGTAAAACTAACCGGTGGGAAAAAACAGTGGTTGGCTCTCCTAATAACGGCTTGCTTGACTTAGAAACACATTCCACTCCCGCCGTTGAAGGCATGCAGGTGACTGGGATCTGTGCTTTAGCTGATGTGTTTAAACAATCACTCCAAGCTTTGGACCCTCACCACCACGAAGTCTAATAAATAACAGGTTTTTAACAATTATTCAACTTATCTTTAATAAAATCAACTACAAATTATTCTAGGATCTAGTTCTGGACATGCAGTATTAGCCTTAGATTTTTAAACATTATTTTTTTAAAGTAAAACCTATTTAAAAATAAAGCCTACCCAATCAAGCACCAAACAAAGGCTGGCCTCAGCTGCTCTCTCAGGTGTGTGACTGCAGAAAGAAAGGACCAGGTGAGCTTCCCTCCCCTATTTATAGACTCTGCCCCTTTACCTGGGTCCTAGTGCTAAATGTCGGGTCGGAAATAAGGACCAGCCAGGCCAGTGGAAGACCTTGGACCTACCCTAACCAACGTATTAAACTCAACAAAATTACTCTATTAGCTTTCTTCTGTAGTCAAAAACTGCATAGTCACAGACTTCACTGGAGACGGTCAAGAGTCGGTGCAAAAGAATTTATTCCAAT
>NC_060172.1:27722638-27732592 GCF_021292245.1 Micropterus dolomieu
GAAAAGTGCTCTACAAATAAGGATTATTATTATTATTATTATTATTATTATAGCGACACCAAACGAACTGAGATCAGAGTAAAAGCCTGGGCTGACGGCCCGTTGCTGCAAGCGCTTCCCACAAAGGACTCCGGAACAAATCCACCGGTTTCGAATTCAGCTCGAAAACGCCACAGGCGTCGGGCCAGAACCAACTCCACAAGCCAACAGGCAGTGGAGCCTTGCTACGGGACCTCCGGCAACGGTAGGGCAAAATAAACCACACTCTGTGACTCGTTGGTGTTCTCTAGTGGGCTCCATCTACAGTTAATAAACCCCTAGATTAGTCAAACTAAATCTGCAACATAATTTCGGTCATTCGTTCCCTCATACTCGTAGAATTCTCTCCCTCTGCAATATAAACTGAAATTCAATCGAGCCTTACATAGGCTACCCTAATCATTACCTCCTGGTGGTCACGTTGACTGTTGTCCCTGTAATATTACCACATTTACCCACTGTTGTACTCTCTTTTGTTAGTTAATAAATTCACCTTGAGCACAGTGATGTTGTGTGTGTGTTATTAAGAATCCAGAGACCCTATACATAGAACTCATCCTCAGATTTGAGATTGACTGATTGACTAGAGTTTACGATTTCAGAATAACTGAACCATTAACAACTAATGAATTACCAGAAATTCGTGTAATTCTCAGGCTATACTCAAGGACCTAAAGCTTTGGGCGGACAAGCAAATGTATAGGTGGTGCTCCTAGTTTCGAGGCATAAATTAATATTCCCGGAAATATTAATTTTCATAACTGTATTAAAATTATACATAGCCTAGACCTGCTACACAGTGAAGCCATGATAGTATCGTTACTATCCGGACACACTCAGTCAAAAGAGTCTAAAGGGTTTAAAAACTATACAAAATACATAAAACACACAACACATAGCCACAAGATGCGTAGGTCTTGTGGCTATGTCGCCAGCAAGGGGGCGGCGCCTCTAAAGTTCAACACATACCCAGCAAAATAAACACTAAAACAGCATAAAACATAGCAAAACTTACAACTTTAACTTTTGAAGTCATGGTCACGGACAGCCATTAACGATCCATCATTGAGCTTGAACCTTTACTGGCCCTCGTTAAGAAAGCAGTCAAGGGTAAATTACACACACACGTTGCCATCAGAAATAAACTTGTGCAAGTTCTTTGACATGGTGTCAATTAGTTTGGAGCTGAGTAAATGTTCAGTAAGATAGGCCTGGCAGTCTCCATTAGGTTGTAGAGTTCAAAGTTTTGAAGTATAGTAGAGTTCATTGTTTGACTACCTGTCAACTCTCCGGCTATACGTCTGTCAGACCTAAATATGTGGTCTATTTTATGTCACATTATGATTTTGTTATAGTTACTGTGGGACACTGCAAGTCTTAGTCTGTTGATGTGACAACAGTAGGATGAGTGGGATGGCGATGACAATGTACACAATCACACCATGACATGTGGGCTGCGGAAAGAGAAAGAGACAACAAAGGCATCGTGAGGAATTTGTTTCATTAAAGCTGTTGCTGTCAAGTCTTTGTGACCACCAATCCACAGGATGGACTGATCCCGCCATATGTACGATAGATGTGTAGATCATAAAGCATTTGATCTGAAATTAATAGTACACACTTTTCACGTATAACAAGAACGGGATGGAAAGGTAGATAATTATTATATATGTTGAAATAACAGAAATAGGCAAACAGTTTTTCCCAAAAGTCATTTGAAACCTTTTGAGAAAATATAGGCCTCTAGGGTGTTGTAAGTAGAGGTGATGTCAGGGCAAAATTAACAGATGGTCTCCTCCCGGATGTACCTTCAAGAGAGGCAGTGACAGACATATCCCCACCAGTGAGAGCACACAGCCTTACACTGAAAATACACAGAATGCATGCCCCGATATGATACTCCCGTGGGGAGGATATGTAAAGCCATGCTCATACTGGTGTTAGCCTTGATTGACATATACACTTCAGTAATTAAAACTCGTTCTCCCGTTCTGCTCTGTACTGTTATTTAGTTTAATATTTTTAGGAAGCCATGCAACATGGAGGAAAACAGGAGAGGATTAGTTTGAAATTATGTTTTTCTTTTTAATATGTAATAATGTCTTTCAGTAATTAGTTACCAAATTAACAAAATTAAAAATAAATTGCAGTATATCTTGAATGCATTGTGCAGTTTTAACCACATTGTGAGTGCAGATGTAAAGTTTGAGCAGTGCTTAACATTTAAATGGCATTTTGCTTACAGATGGCACTGCATAACATGGTATATTTAAAAGACCATAAGTCAGTCTGAGTCTGACTCAGTCTACCTTGTCAGTATTTGGCCCAATTTGTCTTAGTTCAAAGCCCTATTATTGCCAGAAAGGATCTAGTTATTCTACAAAAATCTTCGGGTACATCCCAGTTCCCTTTTTTTAATCGTTCATAGCTTGACTCAGAAATCCTTCTGGTCTGCTCTCATGAAGGAAGTTCCATTTTCCTTATGTCTGCTGCAAGGAGTGAGGAGGAAACATGAGACCAGCTTTCACTGAAGTGACCGACACTCCCCTCTATTGGAAATCTGTTAGTAATTGGATTTTGGCTTTAAAAAAACAAAGCTCCGCATCCTTATTATTTGGACAGTGGTCATATGGGCAAATACAATCTCTAAGCCATAAAAAGTGGCAGCAGAAGCTGACTGACAGGTGAGCCAGCTGTGCTGCCATCATCAAAAACTGACATTGCTTCAGATGATGGTTCAGAGGAAAGAAGTCTCATTTCTTTCCTTGATCCTCTCTTTTGCATACTTCTTTTCTTTTTCTTGCATCTATCTTCACGTCTTAAGTGGGAAAGACTAAGGTGCAAGGAAAAGATACAAGTGAGGAAAACATGGATGCATTAACGTGCATTTGATTGGTTTGACTGTTGTCTACATGTAGGTAATCCTTTTTATTCTGCTAGATTTAGTTTACATTAAGTCTCATGAGTGAAAGGTACTGTTTTAAATCCCTGGACTATCTGGGAAATATGGTTCTTGAAAGTAAATAGGCAATGTTCTTTCAACAAGTGTTCTACAGCAGAGCACTTAACTGTATCCTTGTCCCCTGTGAGCCAATCAGCCACCAGACTGCAGCTGTTCTTGGCAACTGTCAGGTGTGAATATGTATGTTGTGTAAGGGTGAAGCAGGATGTTTTTAGAAAATGACGTGCATATTCAGCTGACATTCCCTTAAAAAAAGGATACAAAGAGATGATGCATCTTTGTGCTTTTCCTGGTCCTACTGTTTGAAGAGGTAATTTCCAAGTTTTAACAGCGTCTCTTTGTCCTCTTCTGCTCTCCAAAACCTCAGCTGTGATGTGCAAGCATGGCTTACTTCCTTTATTATTCATATTGTACTTGTTCAAACCATTCTTTGAGACCTGAGTATTGGGTAGTTTAAGTCTTTATGATTAATCACTTTTTTACATTAAATCAAGTTTTTAAATTCTACATTTGCAAATGTTTCATAAAGGACACAGTCTATGGCAAATTACAACATTATTAAGTGTATGCTACAGAAAAACATACATACAAGCTTTTAGGTTTGGTAACTAATACAAGGAGCCACAACTAAAATGACAACCTGAAGGGTACATAATTGAGTTTTATGCGTTAGGTAGAGAGGACATTAACTATTGTTAAACCATACCTTGCATAGTTTTTTTTTTAGACCTGTGTAGAAATGGAAAGTGGGTAGAGGCTGAATAGACCATGCTAGACATTGCCTAGTGACTCTGTGTGAAAGTCTAATCTGATGGTTTGCTGTTGTGTGTATGGATTCTTCTACAGTACTGCCACCAATTACTTACAGGCTTGTTAGCTGGCACCACAGCTGTTATGCTCACCTCCCCTCCAGACATAGTGGGATGCTTATGGCTTAAACATAAATGTAGGCTATTATCTCCTGTTATGTTGTCAGACATCCACTACTATGCACTCTATGCTTGTTGGACTAAAACCCTGAAGCACATCGGTGCTGTTAGCTGAATTGTTAGTTTAAGTTGAAATGAAAAGGAAATTTATGTATAGCTGTATTTTTTGTGTGTGTGCATGCATGTGTACTTGTAGCATGCTTTGTAAAGCAAAGTATTGCTATTAGCTAAGCTACAGGGGGCCAAATGTCTGTGGGATTGGTTGTGGCGGCTGCTGCTTTCTCTTCTCTCAAGAGTTTATTTAGTTAGTTGGCTGACTGTACTCCAGTTGACAGCTCAGCCATTGCTACAAAGCTCAAAAAGGCCAATATATTACATCTCAAGCAACTTAAGCAACATTAAGTTTAATTTAATATCAGCAGCAGCCATTAGAGGATGGCATTACCTTACCAGCTCCTGCAAAACAAGTTTTATCGGGTCACATACTTTGTAATAGGTGGACAAACAAAAAAAATTGGTCATCCACCTTCTTACCACATCTTTCTAGTCTTACAAGTCTTGCCAGTAAGTGATGGCAAATATCATTTGCGATATTAACAGTAAATCGAATGGCTGTCTAATGCGACAGGGTTTCTGTACTATCAAACCCACAGCAAAATAACACACATCATGGAGCTCTAAGGAGTCTTTGGCCACTTTTAGCTTACTGTTGATTATTCAGCCCACACACGTGCTGTGTAGTTGCCTTCACCAACAGCTCTCACCAACCAACTTGTTCAGAATATTTCTGTCTGCAAAACATGCTTATTATTTGACTGAATCAAACTCATGATTGGATAAACTTGTGATGCCCTAAATTGTATTGTGCTTTTACTTGCATCAGCTTCCATAAACAAACTGATCAGATGAGAATTGCCAGAGGCACTGCATCCTCCTACTGATAAACTAGAACTACATGGAGGAGCTGAATGGCATAGCTTTTCAAATGTGAAATTCAAAGATATCAAATACACGTTTGCAGCATTGCAGTTAATACATGTGAATCTTATAATTGGTACCCTTAAAAGCCTCAGAAATGAATGTGAGATGGCAGCAGTGCTATCAGAGAGATAATTTTTTGAAACGCGATGCTTTCTATTCCTTTATTACTGAAGTACATTTGAATTTGCCATATTCCACACGTCTGAAGGTTTCATTGTTCAGTTACACTAAGACTTTTAAACTGATTAAGTATGCTGAGAATCCAATGCCTATGGGGTTTGTCCTTTAACTAGGAATCATTAGATTACATTGTTACATTACCATCTGGTGGGTGGATTAAATGCAAATGCTGGCGATGTCTTATCAGCAGTGACAGCTGACCTAAAGATGGCACATACCCTAAAAGCCAGCAGGCTTCACTCAGAGTCAGGGAACTTAAGAGGTTTTAAATCTCAATGAGATCATCTGGTTAAATAAAAGTTAAATAAAAAAAATAAATAAGTAATGCTTAGTAATTACTTTCCCACGGATATCTAGATTACTTTCTAGTTTGCTAAGATATGCTGTTGTTGTGATGTTAGCTATAGTAGCAGGAGAGTTGTGAGCACCTACATTGCTCTCTCTGTTAACATGAGCACTGACCTCACCTCTGTGAGTTGACAGCTTTAAGTCTCTTCTGCTTTGACAAAGTGTTTGATGCACAATGTATGCTTCAGCAAATATATGATATGCCTTTTTAAGATATGGTTAATGTCGTGAAATGGTTGCGGTGGTTTGGTAGAGGCTTGGTAGATGTTGGAAAAGATCATAGTTAGGGTTGAAATAAGTACATTACGTGACATAAGTCACATGTGTTACGTTATATAACTTAAAATTTTAAGTCATCTTTGACTATGCTAAGTCACCTAACATGGATGGGTTACATTGGAGTTAGTTGAAAGCCAGGGCATCTCATACAGATGCTGAAGGGTACCTTGTGCATCAAAGCATTGGTATTTGATGCACAAGGTATTTGGGGATCCGAACTAGCTGACCACAATCATCGCCATCACCATCTGTCATTTTTCATCACACATTTGTGATTATTTGGTGATGTGTTGATGTGCATATATGAAAGTCAAACTGCTAGAGTTGAATTTTACCTCACAGCAAACTCATCTTTGCTTATTTTACTGGTCCAGAATTTTTTTCGACCACCTTCTAGTCACATAATCAGCTGCTTTGCTATCATTGAAAACTCCAGCAACATAAACAGACAAAGTGTTCTTCACAAATCTTATTAATCCAGCTAAGATTTTCAAGTTGTCAAATTACTGTACTAGGGAGAGTTGGTTGTCAGTGCTTTCAAACTGCTGTATGAACACAGTGGGGGAAAGTGAAGAATTGTACCTTTGTGTAAATCAAAAGGCAAAAAGACCAGCCAGTTTTGAAATGTGTTTCCACAAGACCGTTTTATTCCAGCTCCGAAACTAGCTCCTTACTTACTGCTTGTTTCAAACGGTAGAATATGTCACTAAAAAATAAATTAAAAAAAACTTGATGATGCTGCAAATGCATCATTCAGCCTAAGCAACACATCCAATACCTGTCAACTGTGGATAGAATCATTAAACAAAAACATTTACATAACACATTTTTATTGACATCAACCTTCACAGCAAGATTTGATAAGAGGGAAAGATCAACTTTTGATGGAGAGTGAGGACCAATTACGAGTGTAATCTATGAGCTGCAAGAGAATTTGTAACTTTAGATTTAAGCAAGTTTAAGCATTTCCTTTGCCAGCTATCTTCAAAGCTTCACATTGCATAGTTTGGCAGTTTGTGTCACCCACATGAAGTCTGTCTGTGAGAAGAGTAAACATCATTGGATTTGACCTTGAAGTGTCACCCTATTACACCACATGTTTTATAGTAACATAGTAACATCAGACTCAGTGCTCCCCCCAACGGTTTCTGTCAGACTACTACTGAGTGTCAATAAGACGTGATCCTGGGATATATCCTGTTGAAACCTGAGTTGTTGGATTACCAAGTGCTCAGATTTTGACAAAAGCTACTGCTGAGCTTGTGTTTTCTGCTTTGTTAGTTCTCAGGCAAACTTCACCTACAGTAGCACTGCTCATAGACTTCCCACACTGGGTGAGTGATTGCTTCACACCCAGTGCAACTGTTACGTTGTTATTGCTTATATTCGCTGTGTTAATTTAAGGGTACAAGATTAGAAAGTTGGAAATAAAAAAGAGATGTAAAGGGTTGAGAGGACGGCCAAAAGAAGCTCAGGATTAGGGGCATAGTAATGAACACAAAGGGAGCTGGAGGACAGGAATAAATGAGAGGAACAGAAACACAAAAGGAGAGGGGAGGACGGAGGAGAGAATTACAAGAGAAAAAGGCAAAAGAGTAAAGATAGGAGGTGAAGAATAAAACAGGAGGGAACAAAAGAGAAGAGAGAAATAAGTTTAAAAAAGGGTGGAGGAGAAGAATATTACAATAAGAGCAGGGTGGGAGAGGAGTGGAGACGAACAATGTGTATAAAGAAGTGTAAATAACAAAAGGTAGAAATTAGAAAACAGAAGCAACAAGACATAGAACAAGTGAGAACTTGAAGGGGAAAGAGAAGATAAAGAAAATTGAACAGTTAAAAAGGAAGGACTAAGATGAAGTTAAAAATATGTGGTGTAAAAATTAAAAACAATATTTTTTTAACAAGCACAAGGGCACATATAATAAGATAATAAGAAATACATCAATAAACATTACTACTCTAGGTGGGAGATTACTCCAGTACATTTTAAAACACAATTTATCTTAAGCCATAATTCTAAAGTTCTTTAATCAAGCACTGCAGAAAAAAAATGCTTTTTAATGCTGATAGAACATACATAGGTGAAAAAAATGTCAGCTCACATATTGTCTTGGTCTCTTTGTTCTACTTTATTTGCTTAATTTATGTCTACGTAATGACCAAACACTGTTCTACTAATGGGTACTTCAAACTCAGAGTGGTCTTTATCGTTATTCTTGTTTATGTTGTGAGTTGGGACTGTTGTGAATCATGCCATTAAAAAACAAACAAACAAAAAAACTGTACAACTTTGAAGGTACCACTGTTGTGTCGGTGAGATTACTGTGACATTTTCCAGTTGGTCACACATAAAGGGTGAAATATCAACAACGCATGTCACCAGAAGGCCAAAATGTGCTCTTCCAGTGTGTGGATGTGTAAATCCTATGCTCTGTCGGAGTAGGTTTAGGCCTTGTAAGCAACTAGTGAGGAAGACCTGAGGCTGAAACATTTGTACTGTTTACAGCCCCTCTCAAAAAATGTTTTGTGGCAGTTGGTTTGGTTAGATGCACGCAGCTGAAAATAGCTGACACAAGGAGCTGCTTGAGCGCGATGCAGTGCCTTCTGGTTGATAGCACAGCTTGCTTTATCTAGAGTTGCTCAGATCATTTCACCACTGAAATATTCTCAGTTCTAGTATGTTTGAGCATCAAAGCTGTGAATGTATTAATCATTACTGTATGTGCACCAATGTTCACTGAATACCAGAATCTCCCATTTAAGCCTTTTCATCTTATAAGGTTACAAGGTTTTATAGGGTGAAAGAGATAAGTCTAACCATGGTTAGACTTATCTATTTCACCCTATAAAACCTTGTTTTGGACATAGTATCAGAGATTTTTTCAGCAGCTATAACTCAGAGTTAGCCTGCCACTGCAGTGTATCTGTCCTGGTCGGAAGTTCTTAATTACGGGCTTCTGAGGTCGCTGAAAGCCAGCATAAAGTACCCACTTTTCTGTCTTCTCTAAAGCTTTAGGCCATGTCTGCTGGTTGAATTAATGATTGAGCTCACGCATGAAAACGAATCAGGCTCACCCAAAGGGTATACCTGTCAGCTAGAATAATGACTGGAGCGTTGCACATCACTAATGAGAACAGTAAACAGTCACTTGTACCATTGTATGGCCAGATGATAAAAGCAGTTGTGCTACAGCCTGGTTAGACTAATACATTTCTAACGTGGTAAGGAACACTGGGTTAAGACGATTAAAGAAAAGCAATATAAAAGCTTGGAGTTAAGAATCCAGTGTGCCGTGTAGAAAGCGAAGAAAATTAAAACACCAGAACACTGCATCAAAGCAGTTAGTGATGGTTTATGGCATGTCAGTCAAAAACCCTTCCAACTCCAACAAGCTAATATTTGAGACGTGGGACTGATACTTTGACAACAAACTGGCTGAAAATTAATAATTGGAAACACAAAAAGCAAAGAAGGAACTGGGTGGGCGGGCGGGCACATAGATAGACATAAATACCTGGCAAAGTACTCAAAACCTCCAGGACCACATTTTGCTGTGGTAGGTAGGTAGGTAGATTTATTTTGTCACAATACAAGAGCTTATACAGTGAAATAGAGTGTGTAACTCCCTTTTGCTACATAGCAGACAATATACATTAATATAGAAGCAATTATGAAAAATGGTAAACAGAAATAAACTATAGTCAATGGATCAGTGCTTAAGATGAATTTGAGTTTAAAAGTCGTTATGCTTGGGAGAAAAAGCTGCTCTGCAATCTGGTGGTGTGGCAGCAGAAACTTCTATATCTCTTCCCAGAAGGCAGCAGGGTGAACAGGCTGTGGCTGGGTGGGTACTGTCCTTTAGTATCCTTTGGGCTCTGCAGGCACCTCACCTCACCAAGATCACTGATGCTCAGGAGATGGGTACCGATGATCTTCTGAGCAGTTTTAATCACCCGCTGCAGAGCCCTGCGGTCCTGGGCCGTGCACATTCAATTCAATTCAATTTTATTTATATAGCGCCAAATCACAACAACAGTTATCTCACAGCGCTTTTCATAAAAGAGCAGGTCTAGACCGCACTCTGTGATGTTATTTACAGAAGCCCAACAGTTCCCACCAAGAGCAAGCACTAGGCGACAGAGGCAAGGAAAAACTTCCTTTTAAGAGGCAGAAACCTCGAGCAGAACCATGGCTCAGGGTGGGCGGCCATCTGCCTCGACCGGTTGGGGTGAGAG